>NW_013667913.1:39591-69112 GCF_000517525.1 Limulus polyphemus
TTCGTAATTGTTGTGTTTTAGTACAAAGCTACACAATGGGTAGCGTTTCGCTCTGTCCACCTCTGGAAATCGAGCTCTCGGTTTTAGCGTTGAAAGTTCGTAAACTTATTGATGACCGAATGAGGGAATTGAGAAAAGAAAAGAGAACAATATTGATTTTGGATAACGATAAAGCTTAAATAATAACAGAATAACGTATGAGTTTGAACACGTGCAATAAAAAGTTTACTATTTTATGATTATTGTTACGTATATTCCAATCATTTATTCCTGTTATACTTGTTTGTTTGTTTGTAATTAAGCACAAAGCTACACAATGGGCTATCTGTGCTCTGCCGACCACGAGTATCGAAACCCGGATTCTAGCGTTGTAAGTCCGCAGACCTACCGCTTTGCCACTGTTATACTAGTCAGTTTTAATACGTCCTCTTATGAGATGAATATGCGAAACTTTTTGTGGTAAAAGAAAAGGGATGGGTAATGTAAAAGTATAAACATTTCTTACAGGACAGCTAAGGAAACAGCTGAAAATGGAATAGATATATTGAGATTTATTAGAACTCTACTGACTGAGAATTAGTCGAGCTAAGTGTGAAATAAAACAAAAGGCATATCTTTCTACTATAAGGACCGTATTACTAAGGATATGGTTCTTAACATTTATAACAGATATATGAACATAAAACGAACATTCTTGAATTCAACGAAGCGGTTATTTTACTCTTGTATGATATATATAAGGATTTTTATAATAAATTTTAAAAGGGGTTAGTTAATGCTTGAAATAAATGTCAGCTAACAAACTATCAAAGCAAGGATTCTTCAACGGAATGTCTCATCTGTAAAATGGTACAGAAGGTAATAAAAATAGGAACACTTAACTAATGACTGTGATATATATAGAACTTTAAAGGACGAGTAAAAGAAAGGAACGAAAAGTACAGAAAATTGGGAATTTTAAGAAAGGCGATAAAATCACCTATAGTTATATTACACAAGAAAATATCCTAAGAGACGCTTGAGGCTAGAGTATTTTCGCATCGCTTAGTTTTATGAGTGATTAAAGTGTGAATTATGGTATTAAATTCAGTTGTGGAGTGTACTCACTAGGATTACAACGACAGAAGCTATCATAGGTAACTATGTTTTTTTCATGCTCTTGCGTCATGCCAAATAGCCTATAGTTTACTCGGAACCCTCATGCCAAATTCTGTTAATAAAAAGTTTATAATAGTAGAAATTGAGCCATAAACATGTAAAATGTTCTATTAAATTTTTATTTTTACTTTCCATTAACCATGCTGAGGATAACTTTTGGTAGAAAATGTTTTGTGTATGAGAGTTACGTAGAAATTATGTTCAGTTATATTTTAGGTTTTGCAGGTATCTTGTTCTTCACCATTGCTTCATTAATAATTTTATATATATAGTATCAAAATAAGATAAACCAAAGCTTAAAACTTTTTTTACTCTCACCAGGGCCCCACAGTGGCACAGCGGTATGTCTACGGACTTACAACGCTAGAATCCGGGTTTCGATACCCGTGGTGGGCAGAGCACAGAGAGCCCATTGTACTTAATTAGAAACCAACCAACAAACAAAGTTCTCACCAAGAATTATTGAACTATAAGTGTAATATAAGATATTTTGCAGATAAATAATATAGTTTGAACAGTGTGGCGGTTTCTATTTATAACAATATTACATGCTCTCTGCCCTCTGAAACCTTTTGCTGTCCAGCTGAGAGATCAAATATGGAAAACACCTTTCTCATAAAGTGCAGGTGTTCAGAAGTAACGCCTGTCGGATTAAAATGTTTATACTTTTTTTTTTTATCTTACCACTGTCTTGTAATAAATCAAATTCACCGAATAAAACCTTGGAAAGAAGACACAACATAGTAAATAATTTCATCTCTTGCACGTCAATGTTTGTAAAAAGGAGAAGAAGATATCTAAGGCTCTGATATTATTAATCAAGTTGAAATGCTTTTAGTTTTAGTGAAACAGGAAGCAACCACTTATCTGCAGCGTTGTAGTCCTCAAATTAATTTCTAGCATATAAGCGAGGTCGCTTCAAGTTGGATGTGAGACAACATCAGACATGATTCACAAAACTTGGCCACACTGTGTTAGCTAAGAAGTACCTAACTCGTGACTAAACTCTTTAGTTGAGATGGCAGACAGCTAACGTGGCTTTCGGGTGATACAGAAATGGATGAAAAAGTTGGCTTATCAGAATTGGAGATAGCGTTTACTCCGTCAAATTTTGGAAACTAAATCATATTATAATACGTATGTTTAGGGTATCTGAATAACTTATGTTTGTTTATGGATTTTGAGTGAAAGATAATTTTTTTTTACATCATACGAAAATAGCACCAACAGGGCATTTTGTTACTTGTTGTCTATTGGACTCATTATCTCTCTCACGTCGATCTGGAAGTCAGTGTTGCATTGTATTACCGCAGCCACGATAGTTAAGCTGCTCTTGAATTTCTGAGTGATTCTCCAAATCCGTCACATTTCTTACTGAAACAAGTACTGGATTTCATCTCTGGATTATCTTGATTTTTTTTCGAATCGTGGGTGTGTTATAAAAATGACGATAAAATCCCACTATTTAATTAGAATAATCCAAGAGTTGACGGTTTGCGAATATCCGAAGAAAAAAATAAATGTTATTGAAAAACGAATTCATTAGTTTCAACGGTACACTGTTTTTAATTGCATGTATATATAATTTTTTTTAGTGTTAAAATTGAATTTTTTTTAGATTTCATAAAAACACAAAAACAAAACCAGTATGTAGCAATAAAGAAAATTCCATCAAATATGCAACGACAGTGCAGCTTTAAATCTGTAATCTCATACCTTAAAGTTTTCCATCAAATATGCAACGACAGTGCAGCTTTAAATCTGTAATCTCATACCTTAAAGTTTTCCATCAAATATGCAACGACAGTGCAGCTTTAAATCTGTAATCTCATACCTTAAAGTTAAGGCAAAACATAAGTTTCAAAGAATGATGCTTTAGGTAAATTACAAAAGCAAAAAAAAAATGCCTAAAGATGTCCTTTCCGAAATATTGTTAATTAACTCAAAAGGCGAAGATAATAATAATAAAATCAAAATTTGTGCGGAAACTTTTGTTAAAGTGATCAATTCAGGCATAGCTTTTCTTGTCATATTTAACTATGAGATATGTTATTCAATGTCTACCACACGTGCTTTTTATTTTCCTATAAAATGCTTTAAAATATTAACAGAAGGAAATGAATTTATTATAAATCTTCAAGCTCAGTAGGAAAATTTTTCATTGATATACTGTAATGGATTTTCTATCGAAATTACTTTCGATATACCCTGAGCTAAGAACGCTGTGATTCAATCACATCCCACAAATATTATATCAAACAATTTACAGTATAAAAAAATTAACACGAATTCGTTTTTGAAAACTAAAGACAAACGGCTATCAATTCATTTTATTCTATCAAAATAAAAGTTTTCTATTTCAAATTAAAATAAATATGAAATATATGGTACTTTATTAATACTTTAACGATTTCCTCATGCAAAAGATTGTGAGTAGCTAATATGAACAATAATTTAGCGCAAGTTTGAAATATTTTACGTGTGTTTGTATAATGAAATTGAGAGGTCAAAATCACAGTTTTTGGTATACCAAATGAAATTACACACGTTTGCTCATCATATTTACAATGTCAACGTGAATGTACTATTTGTTTTGAGAGAACGAACATACGACAGTTTCTACAGGCTTCATCATATTCCAGTTTATCCTATTGTTTACACTAAATATTCCAGTTATATCCTATTGTTTACAATAAATATTTCAGTTATATCCTATTGTTTACAATAAATATTCCGGTTTAGCCTGTTGTTTACAATAAATATTCCAGTTATATCCTATTGTTTACAATAAATATTCCAGTTATCAGTTATATCCTACCGTTTACAATAAATATTCCAGTTATATCCTATTGTTTGCAATAAATATTCCAGTTATATCCCATTGTTTACAATAAATATTCCAGTTATATCCTATTGTTTGCAGTAAATATTCCAGTTATATCCTATTGTTTACAATAAATATTCCAGTTATATCCTATTGTTTACAATAAATATTCCAGTTATATCCTATTGTTTACAATAAATATTCCAGTTATATCCTACTTTTTACAATAAATATTCCAGTTATATCCTACTGTTTACAATAAATATTCCAGTTATATCCTACTGTTTACAATAAATATTCCAGTTATATCCTATTGTTTACACTAAATATTCCAGTTATATCCTATTGTTTACAATAAATATTCCAGTTATCAGTTATATCCTACTGTTTACAATAAATATTCCAGTTATATCCTATTGTTTGCAATAAATATTCCAATTATATCCCATTGTTTACAATAAACATAATTTTAGTAAATGCTTTCAAAGAAGAATATTTCAGAAATATTTTTCATGTTTAATTAGAAATTTAATAAATTTGCTCTGAGTTTGAAATGCACATATCAGAATTACATTTCTAACTTAGAAAATGTTTATAGAAATCCACGAAGGTCAAGCTATGTCATTACGATTTAGCATTGAGCGTCAACAAAAGTAATTAGTTGTTTCATTAAATACATAACTTAGTTTAACAGTTGAAGGTATTAGATATTCTACTTTGAAGAAGTCAGTAGATATTTCTAAAATAACTTACCTGGATAATAATTTATACTGCTAAGCCTCTGATAATTTGTTCCAGGAAAAGAGACAAAACAGTCAAACCGTGTAGCGCCATCTGGTGAGAGTTCGCTGTCGTCTACTTCATAAGTTACCGATACTTTATAACTATATTCCTGGTGGAATACTTCTGTCTCTTTGTCAGTTATGACCGTGTGTTCGCTCGCTCCTGGTGAAGTTTGAAATACATCGATATCAGGTATCGGGTAAACCTGGTCTACTTCACAGCCGAACTTAGCTTTATCGGAGGTCGTTTTAGTGTAGTTAAAACGAAGAAACTTAGCTGGAGCTAGAAGAAAAGGAAATATCAAGCGTCGGTTATAATTCTTAAAAATATTTTGATTGAATAGTGAAAAACTTAAACATAGATGTTGTTGTTTTTATCACAAAAACTCGCTCTGTTAGACGTGACTTCTGAGCGATTAAACATTACGTGAAATATTTCAATGAGTTTGTATGTGTTATTCTTTAGATACTTTATCGGTTTACTCAAGAAACCTAAATCACATAAAAAGTTGCATAGACAAAAGTCGTTAAAATTAAATAGGTTAAAGATAGCCAAACTACTTATTTTGCCAAAGACGACTTTTCAAATAGCCGGTCTTCGTCAGATCAAAATGCAGATGCTGCTTTAGACTTATAAGTCAGATCAGTGAATTATGAAATCAAATTACTAGAATTTTTAACATGTTTGAACTTGCATTTATTGCGAGTCCTCGTCATCTATACATGTTATATTAAACATCTACACGTATAACTTGTATAATGAGATAGGTTCTATAGACATCATGAACGATTTATTAGAACAACAAACAGTTTTATCAGACACCTGTAGAAAGATGTGTAATTCAACATTTCACCTATCACAACAAAACCTCACTAAAACATATATAATGACGAAATATAACATGAAGGTATTATAAATAGCATCTGTAACCTTATATCATTTCATATGAAACGTTCAGTGCTTGTACTCTAATAACCTCCGCAACGTGACGTGGCATGCTATCGATGAGGTTATTGATGTAATCCACCGTGATTTCATCCCAACTTTTCACTAGATGGCGCTGCAGCTCAGCTACAGTAGCTGGTTTAAAGTCCTGGTTATCAATTTTTCGACTCAGTTCTGCCTAACATTTCTCAATGGGATAGCAATCTGGAGACTTTGGCGGCCATGGGAATCTTGTAACATCCTCCTGGTCGAGATAATCCTGTACTATATGCACACTGTGGGCAGTGGCATTGTTATCCTGGTACACAAAGTTATTGCCAGACTTTGCTCTAGCATATGGCAGATATATCCTTTCAATGTGATGCCTGTAGGAGGCGCCATTTACGTTTCCCTGGAGGATACGAAGAGCAGTTTTTTCACCATGATGAATACTGCACCCTCTCCAATGAGAAAGCTACTCTTCTCTCATCTGTTCTCCAGGCAAACTACGAACACGAATCCTATCATCAATTTTAACAAGCCTGAAACAGGACACATTTGAAAAAGTGACATGTCGCCAGTCACCTAAATGTAAGTTAGCATGCTGTCTTGCCAAGGTAACACTGTGACGGTGGTGAATTCTGGGTAATATAAGTTTCAGATATCCCTTCTTGCAAAATAACCTTGTTTAGTCTGTTTCCTATTCACTATTCTTTTGGATACCCTGGAATGAATGTGTTCTTGTCATTCCTGTCGTAAGATGTTCCAAGACTTCTTTCAACCTTGACGTCTTAACCCAATCAAAACACGGTCATCTCTGGTTATTCGACATCTACCAGTAATCTTTCCTGGAACAACGTTTCCTGTAGTTCGATGATGTTTCAGGATTTTTCTTCATATCATTTCTGGACAATCGAACAATTTGACACCCTATAACTTCTGGCACATGACGAGGAATGACTTTACACCACGTACAGAGAAATTGTCTGAACAAAGCGTTGGTTTGTTTCGAAAAAGATTATTCCAAAAGCAAAACCTTTTACACAAAACAGATATGTGGGTGGGTTATGATGAACAAATGCTGAAAAGAACTTATATCAACCAGAATAAGAACTCGTACATGTTTGTCCGATCATACGTTACCTTCTCTGTTACTACTCTGAGTACTTCATGTATGTAGACAATAACATTAGTATGAAAGTATTTTGGCCAATACTATATAATGTGCAATTGTTATCATAGTTAGTAGTCTATACGGTCGTTTAGGGCTAATTATTAACCTACTTTTCACATTTCTTTATATAATTACATATTAATTACGAATCAGGTTTTATAATAAGTAAAATAATGAAGCAAGAGACTTCCACCAAGAAGACCCAGGATCGAATCCCGGTCAGTTCCAACACGGAAATAACTTTTACAGAATTTGTCTGAAGACGGCAACAGATTAGCAGCCGAAATTGAGATAACTGTGTCTAGTTATATAAAGAATGATTACAAATAATTAATAATTATAATTAGACGTAAGAGATCGTTTAGGCTAATAACCACGATAACGATTGATAACGTTTCGCCACCATCTTATCGTAAGTACTTATAGTATACAGCTAAGCCCATCACGAGTATCGAAACCCAACTTTTAGCATTAAAAGTCCGCAAACTTATCGCCGAGCCACTGGGGGAGGGGGGGGGGCATGTTTCTGTAAAGAAACCAAAAATTTGGTATTATATAAACAAACTTCAATGAAATGAAATATATTTTTAGTTCAACTTACTACCAACTTTCTGTGCTTTATTTTAGAAGATAGACTAGTCTTAAACTCTTAAAACTAGTATCCATACGGCGACTAGCACGTAAATCATTGATATTGTTTAGGGTACTAAACTGTCTCTGATGGGAGAGTAACTATAATGTAAAAAATCAGAAAATGTAGAAGAATCAAAGTGGGGATTTATCTATTCTAGAAACTTGGTTTACCTGTGTGTTTATATTACACTTCAAAAAGAACATCATATACATCATTGAAAAGTAGCAGGAAAGTCATACAAATAAAAGCGATAATTTTTATAAAGGGTTCCACAGACGTATAAAATACTTAACATATGAATAAAGTCAATAACTATTTTTATAAAGTATCACTGATATTTTTTCTTTGCTTTTCTTAGCCCAAAAATATTATATAGAACTGTAATATTCTCCACCCAGAAGAAGCTTAATCTAAGTCAGATTTTTTCATTCATATAAAACATATTTTCCTATGAGGGTAAGATTAAACCTTTTGATATTAATAAGCCCGTTGAAAAAAAAACCTTTTCACAAACTCGCTTGTAACATAAGTCAAAAGAAGATTAAAAAGAGAAATATGGCATAAAAAATGCAAAGCTGTTTAAATGTGCCCTTTCTGATTAGAAAAAGAACAAAAAACAAGAAAAAAAGGAAACACGAAACTGTAATTTCACATAAGATTACAGCAGCTTAAAAAATCGTTATAAAATCTTCTAAAGATCATATTGATTGTGGTGAAATCATTAAAAGTTATTCCTTCATTTGATAGCTCCTCATTAGAGGTAGAAGTTTGGACAGGTCAGATTTGGTGGACTGTCCTATGGATGGCAATTTTTTAAATATTAACTGTTGCGTATAACATTATATGTCGGTCTTTAATAGTTTCAAATGTTTATGTTTTGTTGAAATAATAGGAAATATAGTAATATGTTAAGTTGCATTGCCTGTGCTCTTCTCAGTTAATAACATGTAAAGAACACAATGTTTGCTTTAACTTATACAGTTCTCTGCAACTGATCCCAAAGAAAACATGTATATATTATTCAGTTCATGTGTATGTTCAACCATACGTCTCCGATGACGCTTTCTAAAGTACACGAATCATAGGTAAAACTTAACAGCTCACTAATATATTGAAATATTCCTTGTTCACTAATAGGAATGGCAGCTATTTCCATAGAGCAGGTGACAAGTTCGATTTACTACTAGTTGTGTTTTAGTGCAAAGTTAGATAATGGGCTATCTATCCTCTGTCCACCGCGGAAATCGAACCTCAGATTTTAGCGTTGTAAGTCCTTTAAATTAATTGCTGACCCACCAGTGTACGCAATGCAATAACCATACTATTGTTTGTTTGTTTATTTGTAATTAAGCACAAAGCTACACAATGGGCTATCTGTGCTCTGCCCGCCGCGGGAATCGAGCCCCAGATTTTAGCGTTGTAAGTCCGCCGACATACCGCTGTGCCACTAGGAGGCTAACCATAGTAAGTTATTTTAAAAGTAAATTAACATCATAATAAAGACAGTCTAAGAAGAAGGAATTCGATAAAATGAGCCAGAAAAAAAAACATTTATAAAAAAAAAGATAAAATGGTTTTAAACTTTAAACTAAAGATTGCAGAAACTTTTATCGTTCACCTTTAAAAATATATTTTAGAGCTAGCTGTAGGTACGGAGTTCGTAAAATATACACGAATTTTTATGTTCCTCACTTATCAGTTGTGTTTAAGATGTTATTATTACACGGATCTTACCGTAAACTGTCATTTCCTTTTCCGCCGTGTCGAGTCCGTTGAAAGATGTCACGTGGCAAGAATACTTCCCACTGAGCTGTGAGGTTGGTTTCAGGATTCGGAGACTTCGGTACTGCGTGAAGTTCGTGGATGGAGTGGTGGAGGAGTTCATGTCGATACGCCCTTGTAGTTTCTCGGAAACCAGTCGGGATCCGAGTTCAGGAATCCATTGGTAGATGGGTTTAGGATCATCGTTATGGAACCATTTGACGACAAGGTGATCGTCTTCGTATGTAAAGTTGTAAACACAGTCCAACGTGACAGACTCCTGGGTTCCATTTTCAATCCATCGGGGAACAGACAGCTGCGTAATCTGTAATGCTTGAAGCCCTATAGACAGAGAAAACATTGAATTCATACGGAAATCCACGATGTAAAGCATGGATTAATTACCTGGTAGACATACCGTTGTGGATTATAAAAGTCATTAAACAAAGATTCAGGCCAACTAAAGACGCGGAACAAAGCGAATGAAGGCGTTTTAACAGCACCAAAGTTTAAATTTTCTCTACAGCATTACACATTGTAGTTTCCTTTTCAACAGGTTCTTGATATATGGCTACCTCTCTCACACACACATACGAATTAATAAAATCAGTAAATGAATATATGGATTAAACTAGATACGGTATTTATTATTGTTTTCAAAGCCTTCATTGCATTTATGCTGTCTGAGCGCTATCTTGTGCTCTATTTCGTCAATGAACCTCTCCTGTTTTAAGTCTTTACTATAACTTTAAGGATCGATGGATATTAAGCATAAAAGGTCTGTACATAATTTCTTGAAAGTGAAAACTATAAAAGTTCTGTACAGAATTTTTTGAAAACTGTAAGAGGTCTGTACATAATTTCTTGAAAGTGAAAACTGTAAAAGTCTGTACATAATTTTTTGAAAGTGAAAACTGTAAATAGTAGTCAGAACATAATTTCTTGAAAGTGAAAAATGTAAAAGGTCTGAACATAATTTCTTGAAAAGGGAAACTGTAAAAGTCTGTACAGAATTTTTTGAAAACTGTAAAAGGTCTGTACATAATTTCTTGAAAGTGAAAATTGTAAAAGTCTGAACATAATTTCTTGAAAGTAAAAACTGTAAAGGTCTGTACATAATTTCTTGAAAGTGAAAACTGTAAATAGTCTGAACATAATTTCTTGAAAGTAAAAAACTGTAAATAGTCTGAACATAATTTCTTGAAAATGGAAGGCCTGTGTGCGTCTCTTGGATTCCTCGATAGTCGTCTATCGAAACCAGTGTACTAGTGCACTTTCACTAAAAGTCACGTCTGTTCAATAGGGTGTGAGAGACACAGATCAACGTTCGTATATCGGAAGATCTCACCAAACAAAGAAACGTTCGTAGACTGCAAGACATCGGCAAACAAAGGAACGTTCGTAGATCGCAAGATCTCACCAAACAGAAAAACGTTCGTAAACTGCAAGACATCGCCAAACAAAGCAACGTTCGTAGATCGCAAGATCTCACCAAACAGAAAAACGTCCGTAGACTGCAAGACCTCGCCAAACAAAGCAACGTTCGTAGATCGCAAAATCTCACCAAACAGAAAAACGTCCGTAGACTGCAAGACCTCGCCAAACAAAGCAACGTTCGTAGATCGCAAGATCTCACCAAACAGAGAAACGTTCGTAAACGGCAAGACCTTGCCAAACAAAGAAACGTTCGTAGACGGCAAGGTCTCGGCAAACAGAGCAACTTCCGTGGACTACAAGACCTCTCCAAACAGAGCAACTTTCGTGGACTACAAGACCTCGCCAAACAGAGCAGCTTCCGTGGACTACAAGACCTCGCCAAACAGAGCAACTTTCTTGGACTACAAGACCTCGCCAAACAGAGCAACTTTCGTGGACTACAAGACCTCGCCAAACAGAGCAACTTCCGTGGACTACAAAACCTCGCCAAACAGAGCAACTTC
Source organism: Limulus polyphemus (assembly GCF_000517525.1). Lineage (NCBI taxonomy): Eukaryota > Metazoa > Arthropoda > Merostomata > Xiphosura > Limulidae > Limulus > Limulus polyphemus. Next base: position 50,790 of record NW_013667913.1, read on the forward strand.
CGTGGACTACAAGACCTTGCTAAACAAAAGTGCTGATCATATCATGTTCCCAGTAAAATAGAAAGATTTTTTACCAATAAATGTTTTATTTTACAACCTGCATTAGACGTTAGTATTATTATTTACTTTTAGTCATTGAAGAAGCATATCTTACAACAATATCTTCCAAACTTAAAAGTGATTTTATTTTACCTTTGTCAATAAACATGATTTATAAGAACTGAATTTGAATCTCTCATTAAGCATCATTGAACATATGTCAAAAGACTTGAGTTTTCCTGGCTTGCAAAATCCCATAAATCGATTAGATTCGGGCAGCTGTTCCAGAAATCACGATTCTAATTTATTGGTATGATAATGTACCACATAATCTGTGAAACAGAACCATCCCTAGTCACGAAGTACCACGTGCTAGTAAGGACTAGTTGATGGCTGTGTTCATCAGTATCGATCGACATAACATGTGAAGTTGACCACAAGGAACGAAGTAAGATATAACTAAACGTATGAGAGATGGTGAAATATAGGAAGTTACATATGTTTAGTATATGATCAGTTTTTTGTTTTTTCATCTCTGGGTTCCCGTATTCGATAATACGTTGAAACGACATTTATATAGTAGGTAGTTTCTCCAGTGGATCTCAGGAAAACATTGCTGATAAAACCTTTTTTTTCTAGAACAAATTGATATCGTGAAAGAGAGGGAGGAGGAGGAGAGAAAAACAAACAAACAAAAACAGGATGATTAATAAGACTCGAACAAACTACTACATCTTCTTACATGCTTGTACTTAAAAATCAACAAGAAATAAACGAAGATTACAAACTCACTATGTTAAGGTGACATGCAAAAATATAATGTTAAATGTTTTAATTTTTTACGTAGTTTTTGTAATCATACTTCAGTTTCATTTGGAAAGTTTTTTTACCAAATAATTTGTTCTAAAGTCTAAATAAATTGCTTTATATATTTTTTGACTTATACGGCGCCCTCTGTGTTTTATATGCATAAATTAGATGACTGGAGTTTCTAACAAGAAGCTTCTACGAGAGTTTTAATACCAAATTAATTTTGTTCTAAAGTCTCAACAAATAGCTTTATATATTTTTTGACTTATACGGCGCCCTCTGTGTTTTATATGCATAAATTAGATGACTGGAGTTTCTAACAAGAAGCTTCTACGAGAATTTTAATACCAAATTAATTTTGTTCTAAAGTCTCAACAAATAGCTTTATATATTTTTTCTACTTATACAGCGCCCTCTGTGTTTTATATGTATAAATTAGATGACTGGAGCTTCTATAATATAAGATACCTGAGCTAAAACAATCTATAGTTTAAAGTCTTTTATCGGTGTTACAAGCCGTCTAAAAGTTTGAATTACTAAAAGCATGCCGATTTAATGCAAAGAATAATTTTGTGCTAATGGGTTTATAAAGTTTTCGCAAACTTCATATAAAATATTTTTGTCACGCACTTTTTAACAACCTTCTTCGAGAAAATTCACAACTTATAATTATTCCGAGACGTTGAGCTTACTGTTTTAACAATTAAGCTGTGAAAATGAATGTTATATACAGAGTCGTACAGAAGAGCCATAGAATAACCCGTTTAATGTGTAAAGTATCTTATTATTCTTATCACACATATCGTTCAACGTCAAGCTGTGACTTTGGAGAAATCCCTTCTGAATGTAAGCCATAAATCAAATTTTGAGGAAATAAAAAAAATAGCGTTTAAAGGAAGAGCTATAAACACATGAGACTCAAAGTGTTGTGCTCGCTAATACCGAACTGTTACTGCGTAAAAAAAATGTTCATTTTTTTGTTCATTCACACATATAAGTTTAGAAACAACATTTTAGAAAACCATGCGTCAAGCATGACTTGTAGGTTGTAAAACAATATCGATATGGTAATGACGATCTCTGAATTATCTGAATTATATAAATAACTGAGCGTAAAAATATGTTACGTAAAAATATGAAAGTAAAACAAACTGTGTGTCATAATTTAACTGGAGTCACGCAACAAACACAATATCGTATTTCAAGGCATGGCTACCATTATACATATCAATGTTAATGCTCTTGTCTTCTAATTGTGTGACCCTGTCCTTGTAATGAATATTATAAGTGTTCCTTAAATAGATTTTGTAATAGAATTAGGATATGACATAACTTTGTAGATTCAGTTGTTAAAACGTGAATTCAAACTTGTTGTCTTGGTGAATCTTTGATCAAATGTTGAAATTTTAAAAGTTGTTGTCTTGGTGAATCTTTGACAACTTTCATAAAGTGTTGAAACATTTAAATTTGTTGTCTTGGTAAATCCATGACTACCTTGATAAAGTGTTAAAACTTTTAAAGCTGTTTGTTGTCTTGGTGAATCCTTTACCACCTTCATAAAGTGTTGAAACTTTTAAAGTTGTTTGTTGTCTTGGTGAATCCTTGACTACCTTTATAAAGTGTTGAAACCTATAAAGTTGTTGTCTTGGTGAATCCATGACCACCTTGATAAAGTGTTGAAACTTTTAAAGTTGTTTGTTGTCTTGGTGAATCCTTGACTACCTTGATAAAGTGTTGAAACTTTTAAAGTTGTTTGTTGTCTTAGTGAATCCTTGACTACCTTTATAAAGTGTTGAAACCTATAAAGTTGTTGTCTTGGTGAATCCATGACCACCTTGATAAAGTGTTGAAACTTTAAAGTTGTTTGTTGTCTTGGTGATTCCTTTACCACCTTCATAATGTGTTGAAACTTTTAAAGTTGTTTGTTGTCTTGGTGAATCCTTGACTATCTTTATAAAGTGTTGAAACCTATAAAGTTGTTGTTTTGGTGAATCCCTGATGAACTCTATAAAGTATTCAAACTTTTAAAGCATATATGATTGTTATATTGCTGTGTTATCTGAAATAATTGAGCAATCAATATATGGAATTATTGTGTCGGTTTAATAGGAATATATGTAATATAGTAGGCGAGTTTAGTAATATATTTTTCAGCAGAACCAATACATTTGCTGAATTGTTGATTTTTTACACTACAACAGCTTTTATAAGTGATCATCAGTAAGGTTGTGTTTAACGCATTACCTGAAAACGAGCTAATGAGAAAAAAAATCAACATAATTTTTGACTTTTTAAGTGTTTAGAAAAATAAAATATGGAAAATTCTCAGTTTCAAGGTGCTTAAACTGTCGATTCTGGAAAATAGTAAAAAGCATGATATATAATGTGCAAGGTGTTCCAGAAGTCTGGACCCGTAGGGAAAATCGACAAACACGTTTCTAATGTCAGTTGTACATATTTCAGGAAAGAAAAAAAACCCGATGTCACAGTATACCAAGAATTGACATGTGTACGGCTGTTAATGGCATGTATTTTGAATCTATATAAATATATGTTGTCTTATGTACGTCCAGATAACTACTTTGCAGGTTGTGGATGGATCTTCATCCAAGTTGGTATGGAGGTTCATTAGGTCCATGCGGGGATACTTTCACATTTTCAGTTTTGCATTTTGCGTTTTGCAGTTTTTATTAGCGTTTTTTACCGCTACTTCGTCCCCTGTCGATGGATCTTCACCAAATTTGGCATGGATGTTTGTTGGGTACATGCGGAGATACATACAAATTTACATTTTCACATTTTGTGTTTTGCAATTTTAATGGGCGTTTTTACGTTTTTCACAATTACAAGCAACTTATCATGTCCTGAGATAACATTTCATTAATCATGAATTTACATAATTTCCGTCCAGGTGACGAGTACTCCAGCTAGCAATAAAGAAATAAAAATACACTGAGTATTATTTCCCTATGGGTCCAGAGTTCTGGGACACCCTGTACATCACAACAAGACCCAATACTTAATAAATACATCATACTAAATTAAATAAAACGTGTAACTCCGATTCTCTTAATGGAGTTTCGAGGCTGGGACTGAGGAGCTAAAAATTGTTTAAGATAAACCAGACATTGTGAAACTGGAAACATTTTGATATTAATGCAGGCTCCATTGTAAGGTTTATATTCTTTCAGTCTTCATTATAAGGTTTATATTTCTTTCAGGCTTCATTGAAAGGTTTATATTTCTTTCAAGCTTCATTGTAAAGTTTATATTTCTTTCAGGCTTCATTGTAAACTTTATATTTCTTTCAAGCTTCATTGTAAAGTTTATATTTCTTTCAGGCTTCATTGTAAACTTTATATTTCTTTCGGGCTTCATTGTAAGGTTTAAATTTCTTTCGGGCTTCATTGTAAGCTTTATATTTCTTTCGGGCTTCATTGAAAGGTTTATATTTCTTTCAGGCTTCATTGTAAGCTTTATATTTCTTTCAGGCTTCTTGTAAAGTTTATATTTCTTTCAGGCTTCATTGTAAGGTTTATATTTCTTTCAGGGTTCATTGTAAGGATTGTATTTTCCCAGGCTTCATTGTAAGGTTTATATTTCTTTCAGGTTTCATTGTAAGTTTTATATTTCTTTCAGGCTTCTTGTAAAGTTTATATTTCTTTCAGGCTTCATTGTAAGGTTTATATTTATTTCAGGCTTTATTGTAAGGGTTGTATTTTCCCAGGCTTCATTGTAAGGTTTCTATTTCTTTCAGTTATTGTTAGTTCTATTAATCTTTGCCAATTTTAGCATACATTTTTATCAAGCTTTCACAAAACACAAGGGCGTTGAGTTTCTCTAATTCAAACAGTGACCTTGAAGAAGTGAATAAATCGCCCAGAGATAACGTAGAACAACTAGAATATGATAAACACACAACAGCAAACGCAAGAGGTGAAAATACTACTAATCTTCAGAACGTTCAGAGCAGATTGGAAAGTTGATATACAACTCACGTCGAACAGAGCAAAAGGTCACGAGCAAGGTAACTCCACTTATAAGCTTCACAGAATGACTCCTATATTTCATTCTCCATTAGGTAGCTCTACCCAGACACCACAAATAGACCGGTCGCGCCTCCGCAACAGCTGGCAAGCGAAGTATCGTTCAACAACTACCTTGGAGATCAAGGTGTTGCATGAGGGGCGAAAGTGGGACAGAACAGACTAATGAGAACGTATTCATCCTCAGACAATTGTAAATGTTTGGCTTAGAAAACCTCAAGGAAAGACAAAACAACGACTTTGTGTGTAGTATAATCTTCAGACTCTTTCTTCCACACTCAAATGCGAACCAAAAGGTATTTTTATGGGTCAGAAAAGTATTCAATTAGTGGTAACACTGTAGTCGGGTATGTTATAATGATCTATAGACTGTGCGGTTTCTTTAAAGCAACGTCGTACAGTGAAACCCATTACTGTTTAATCAATTGTAGAACTAAGATCATAATAAAAGCACGTATCTTCCCGCTCATAATGAACACGCTTCTTCGTTTGTTTCCTGTCTTTCTGTATTCATTGTTTATTATATTGTTTCTAATTTAAAAATAGACGACTAGGCAATGACAACACCTAGCTAGAAAAATGGACGACTAGGCAACAACAACACCTCGCTAGAAAAATGGACGAATAGGCAATAGTGGTATCATGCTTTAAAAATGGACAACTAGGCGATAACAGCACCTAGTTTGAAAAAAATGGACCACTAGGCAATAACAACACCTAGCTAGAAAAATGGACGACTAGGCAACAACAACACCTCGCTAGAAAAATTGACGAATAGGCAATAGTGGTACCATGCTTTAAAAACGGACAACTAGGCAATAACAGTACCTAGCTAAAAAAAATGAACGACTAGGCAATAGTGGTACCACGCTTCAAAAATGGACGGTTAGGCAATAACAGCACCTAACTTGAAAAATGGACCACTAGGCAATAGCAGCACCGAGCGAGAAAAATGAACGACTAGGCAATAGTGGTACCATGCTTTAAAAATGAACGACTAGGCAATAACAGCACCTTGAAGTAATTTAGAAATAATCTAACTGAACGTATAGTTTCATTCGTCGTATCAAACTTTTTTATGAAACATGTTCAAAAGATATAAACTATAAATTATTGAAGGAATAAATATTGCTAACACCATTTAAATGTATATTTTTCTATAAGTTGTATTTATCTTTCTTTATTGACAAGTTATAGATTTAATAAAAAAATTAAATAAAACTGATCAGGAACTTATCTTTTTATTTTTTAAATTTCTACAAACGTATGTTACAATAACGGATATGTATGTGTGCGTGTCTATGGTAATCCATTCAATGTATTAGCAGTGAGGGTTACTGATGGATATATTAATAGTGTCATACAGTGTAGAATCTTGAAACAAGTCTTAACAGTTATGCCCTTTAGTTATATATTGAACATTGACAATATCACATATTTTATTCATAGATATTAAAACATTAAAAATCCAAACACGGTGAAAAGTTTAGAAATTTGTTTTAGATATATATATATATAATTCACGTGACCATAAAAGCAATGAAATTCAAATCATTTTAAATTCTTTCAGACAACTAAACTGTTAAAATAAATGATGGAGACGGCCATATTTATACCCTCAGGGAATTCTGGAATTATTTCGATCAAACTAAAAATGCTTTCTGCTTAAACTGTTGTGAAATAGGAAAGAGGCCTAGTTTCATGAATAATTCAAAATTGAATACAGCAGATCACAAACCATCTGTTGTTCTCGTTACTTCCGAAGAAGAATACGACTTTCTGCAACAAACAGGCTATTTTTAACATTCCACAGAAGTTTGAGCTACCATACGGTGCTGTTAAATTGTTCTGAAACTGAACGAGATTCGGGTTTTGAGGAGAATATTTACTTAACGTTATAAATATTTCCTATCGTAAAAAGGTTTCCCGTATGGCTGTGGTAAAATGACGTTGCATCGAGCAATGGAAAGAGCTTTGTAGTCTCTGTACAGGAAGTCTACACGAAGAAAACAATAACCTGAAAATTAACCCGTTATATTGTTCCTGAAGAGTACGGTGCTTGTGGAATACCAGAGATAATCGCCAGGATTTTTCTAAATTACAAGATTAATGGTTAATTCTTTATTAAATATTTTTGTTAATGTTTAGTGATCGCAGCGAATCAAATTAAACAAAACGGATATCAATTAAACGTATACCGCAAAGAAAAATAATAATTCTGAAGAGAGATTAACATAACTTTTTTTTGCAATGCTTAATTTAAGAAATTTATTAGAATAAAATAATGGAATTTTTTGGTTTTGAAAAATAAACATTGGGATGTATTTATTTGAATTAAACTAATATAAAAATATAAGTTGATTTAAAATGTATAAACAAACAAAGAATTATTATAAAAAAAAAGTTGACATAACTTTGGAATCTCTGAAGTTTAGTCCTGACATATTGTTCTTGGAATTGGATATCAGATATTTCCTGTTATGTGGTAGGTTTAACTTAAAGCACACAAAACATATCGGTTAACACGACTCACAAACAGAACACAAGCTCCTATTACTTTTCCAAGAAACTTAAATGTATAATTCCAAAGCTGTCAAAACTCACATCAAAGGAAACATGATACTGATAGATGAAAAGATAAGAAAGCTTTTCAAAGGTGTATTTGACGTGTCAAATTTCCTTAGCCACGTTTCCTTGCTTTAAAGCCACCAAGCTATCACGATAAATCAAAGTTTCTGTTTGTTTGGATTTAAGTATCATTATATAAGTTTGCTCGTATTTCATATGATATATATTGCATTAAAAATTCATATCACAATGAAAACTTGAACATATCTAGTGACATTTCTATAAAACGATAAATATGGTATTTCATTTGGTTTTTAAAACATATTATTATTTTCTTGTCTATTCGTGGGTAATCTTACTTCCAAACAACGTATATATATATATAGTCTTATTTTATTGATGTTACTATTGGCGTGAGTTATCTAATTCACTAGTTTCATGAAAACTCTTCTTGGTCGTAAAATAAAAGAAATTATAATATATATTTAATCTCCTTCACGTATAACAGTCTGTAAAGTTAGGTTTTTTAAAAATAAAATAGATTATAATGTTTTTAAATGATTCTAAACAAATGAAATTAAAACTATATTACATTACAGATAAGAAAGTAAACATAATTTAAGATTGATAAAGATATCACTAATAATGTATTTCGTCGGTTTCAGCGTAGTTTCACTGGAGAGGTCAGCTGTTTTAACCACTCACACCACAATACAGTAGTGTGTTGTCTGTCAGAAAACACTAAAATGATGCTACATAAGGGACGCTTAACGTTGCAATATGTACTGTGATGACGTCGGGCAAAACGTGCGCATGCCATGAATCACGAGAAGAATTACGCACTCTGTAGGCTATAACGCACCATGACATATGAACTTCAAAAGCAAAAAATACAGATATTTGTTACTCTTAATTGTGGTTTTATTTACTTTTGAAACACAATACTTTCTGAGCTCTGCCGGAATACATATAATGAGATAATAACTTAAGCAGTAAGGTAAATAGTTAGTTTTTCTTGTCATGAAAACAGCTTAAGTATATAGCTGAGGTTTGGGTGAAAAAAAAAACCTTCATGGGTGTCTATTTAATATCGTGGTAGATCGTAATTTAATATATAAATAATACTAACTTCCGGTCAAAATTAGTTATGTAATCAGAGTGAAATTTAAACCTAAGATGTAGAGTGAAGTAACACTGATTATAGAGGGCGGTGAAAATTTAAATACTTAACTATTTCATGATATGGCGTTCGTTTTAATCACATGAGTCGTTTCGAAATTCCAGAATTTTAAATTAACGTGACCTTATTATTGATATTACTTCACAAATTAAGAATTTGTGTAGTACTAGAAAATAGATTTCACACTTTACTTGCTAATATTTAGTTGTTATTTAAATTAGAATCTAAAGATCGAATTTGGCAAGAAGAATTAGATCTCAGAAATGTAAAGCACTGAAGATATTTCACCGAGTTAAAGAAATAATAGGGCTTCATGAAAATTAATTTGTTAACATGAACATGGTGCTGACTATAAATGACAAGAATGGTGTAATCAACATAACGTGGGATAAAGAAAATAATTACGAATGCCACATTAAGTTATATTTGAGCATAGAACGAGGCTCTTAATTTAAATCAAATGAGCTTACACTCTGAATATTCATGTTTCAATTAAAGTTTTGTTATAATGATTGTTTGCTGTGATGTGGGCGGAGGGCTAAGGCCTGAAATATTGAAGTAACTCTCCACATTACGACCTCTCCTAGATTACCTTTTCATCTCCTGACTTACCTTCTAATCTCTTGGATTACCTCCTAATCTCTTGAGTTACCTTTTAATCTCCTGGATTACCTTTTAATCTCATGGATTACCTTTTAATCTCCTGGATTACCTTTTAATCTCTTGGATTACCCTTTAATCTTTAATTTCTTTTGACCTTCTTAGAACAAAATGAAACAAAAATACCTGCTGTAAAACTGATTGTAAAGTCTAGTTTACGCAAACTGGAGTTTGTTTGTTTTAGTGCTAAGTCTGCTGTGTTCATCGCAAGGATTCAAACCCCGGATTTTAGCACTGTAATTCCGTAGACTTACCGCTGTTCCATCGAGAGACAATGGAGTCCGAACACTCATTAAAATGTGTTTATATATAAAGTCATGCATAAAAAAACCTTAGAGTAAAAAATTACTAACACGAACTGAGTATCATGAAAAGCTGGGAAGTGTTCTTGATATAACTGAGGTACATTAAAAGAGAAGAAATTCACACACTACAAGATAAGAATCATACCTTAGCGCTTAAGATACGACAAGATAAGAATCATACCTTAGCGCTTAAGATACGACAAGATAAGAATCATACCTTAGCGCTTAAGATACGACAAGATAAGAATTATACCTTAGCGCTTAAGATACGACAAGATAAGAATCATACATTAGTGCTTAAGATACGACAAGGTAAGAAACATTCATTAACGCGTAAGATACCACAAGGTAACAAGTATTCATTAGCGCTTAAGATACGACAAGGTAAGAAGCATACCTTAGCGCTTAAGATACGTCAAGGTAAGAAGCATACGTTAGCGCTGAAAATACGACAAGGTAAGAATCATTCATTAGCGCTTAAAATACGACAAGATAAGAATCATTCGTTAGCGATTAATATACGACAAGGCAAGAATCATTCATTAGCCCTTAAGATACGACAAGGTAAGAAGCATACCTTAGCGCTTAAGATACTACAAGATAATAATTGTTCATTAGCGCTTAAGATAAGACAAGTAAGAAGAATTCCACAAGGACTGAAGTATACATCTTCAGTAGAGAACAATGTTGACTTTTCACTTTTCTCTAAAGAGTTCTTTATCAAACATAATTGAAGGATGTTTAAATAAGAATAAAAATACTTATGGTTTCGGAGGCTAATGAATACTAATAACAAGACTTAAGAAGGTTAGCGTCGAAAATGTTCTCAATTTGTTTCTTTCGGCGCTTATAAGCTGATTAAATCTTCTTTTTTTTTAACAACTTTGTTTTAACACAATAGAATTTCGTGAAATAACTGAAGACGTATAAGTGGGTTGAAACGCTAATGTCACACAATATGAAGAATAAAACACCGAGTTCCTGGAAGTAGTATAAAATACGCCAAGTCAACTTTTAGCAGGTTTTTATGTAACATGATCCAGGCGGGAGATTCTAAACTAGCCGGGTTTAAGATAAAACTCTCTTGATGGATCCCAGCAATTTTGTTTCTGGGAATCTTACGTCTACACCAACACATTTTCTCTAGTTTTATTTTAGGCCACTAACCACAAAATAGCGATTCTGTGAAACAACTAGAATATACGTCATTTCCTGTAGATGTGAAATCTTGACTTCAAGACAGAAACACATGTTTGGGTTTTGACGTCACTAAGCCTATTAACAGTGTAATATGAGCAAGGCAAGGCAAGGATGGAAAAACGCTATTTAGACAAAAGTTTGACTTACAATAGTAGGAACTACGAATACAGAAACAATGTGATAAACGCTGATAACATAGTTTAGATCCAGACTGTGTGAAATATATTTTAGATTAAACCATTGTAGAGAAAACACACAATAACATTTTGAAAGCTACATACGACCATTAACATCAGTAGAGGAGGTTTTCAAGCTGAATGTGACAGTCAAACATTAATTCTAAAAGCATTAAACACGACACGTTTGTTTATTGTAGTTTTATTTTATAAACGTCAGGAGACGCGAACCATATACAATTTGAAGACAATCGAAGCATATACTAAGAAAAAAGAACGTATATATATTATAACTAATATCACCATGAAAATAGACTGAATTTTGGCGTAGTTTCTTACACTCCATAATAATGTCGTTCTCAAGCAAATGTCTAAGCTGAACAATAATCTGCCTACACAAGTAAGCTTTTATAACTTCTGCACGAGCGAGTTATTGTACTTACTTTTCTGCACCTTTACTCCCTTTGAGATCTGTATATATATATAGACATTAAGTTATTGACGGGATGTTGTGTTTCGGAAGCAGTTTTACAGAACGAAAAGTGTCCTTGACAGTTTGATTAAGATTTGTTGTTCATAACTGACAGCACTGGAGCAGGAAGCTATCGATATCTCTGGAGTATCATGGCTCTATTATTTTAGACGGATCAGCCTGAGTGTTGGTTTTATGTGGAAAGTTTTTGGTTCTCTGCGATACAATATCTCAGTTGATTAGAAAACTAACTAAAGCAATCCCGTTGAAAGCTTACCACAAATTTTATATTTAATACAAAGTTTTTCTGAAACATGTACGTCACAGTGTAAGTGCTCATATGAACGCAAAAAAAAATTGAGTTTGCGTTTCGTTAATAATATATTAGATGAACCAGAAATATTCTCCATTTTCTTAGATTATTGATGCGTTGGCATCCACGTTTTGTCTTGTTTATCTTTTATTAAACAAACACTTCATGAGCGCACCATTGGTTACTTACTAAAGTTGAAAATAAAAATAGTGTTGATAAGCTGTATAACGTACTCTTTCAGCTGTGCTCACTTGCAGGATCGAACTTTAACTTTTAACGTTTTAAGTCCTGAAGCTTACCGTTGAGCTATTGGAAGCTAAAAGAATAGAACTACTAACATATTTACCTAAGGTGTGAACTCACAACCATAAGAGGATAAACGAAGAAAAGGTTTGCTTTGGGTGTGAACTCACTAACATAAGACGATAAACGAAAAAATGGTGTAATTTGGGTGTGAACTCACTACTGTAAGAGAATACACGAATAAAAGGTGCGATTTGGGTGTGAACTCACTACCATAAGAGGATAAACGAACAAAAGGCGTGGTTTGGGTGTGAACTCAGTTCCAGAAGAGGACAGAAGAACAAGATGTAAAAATGCTTACGAAGGTTGAAAATGTACATTTTTTTTTTAGCTGTACCCAATATTTCACAAATTCCTGAATTGAAAAGTGTGATTTCATACGTTGTTTTTCTTGGAGTGTGTGGCGATGCCAAGAATAGAATGAACCGATATATGTGGTAGGTAGTTCATATGTGGTAGGTAGTTCATATGTGGTAGGTAGTTCATTAACAATATTTCTCATATTCTAATATCACTAACAAGAAAACAAAAACTATGTACTTCTTTAATTAATCTCTTTGACCCATTGTACAAAATTCATCATCCTCCTCGCTCATGAAGCTCATCTACTTCTGATTTATATATATCTTCCTTGCCGCGTATAGTTTGAGTTATATAACAACCATTTGGTACCTTGCCTTTTATAGCTTGAGTTATATTATATAATAGCCATTTAGTCCATTGCCTTGTATAGCTTGAGTTATATTATATAATAGCCATTTGGTCCATTGCCTTGTATAGTTTGAGTTATATAACAACCATTTGGTACCTTGCCTTTTATAGCTTGAGTTATATTATATAATAGCCATTTAGTCTATTGCCTTGTATAGCTTAAGTTATATTATATAACAGCCATTTGGTACCTTGCCTGGTATAATTTGAGTTATATAATAACCATTTGGTACTTTGCCTTGTATAGCTTAAGTTATATTATATAACAGCCATTTGGTCCCTTGCCTTGTGTAGTTTTGAGTTATATAATAACTATTTGGTACTTTGCCTTGTGTAATTTGAGTTATATAACAGCCATTTGGTCCCTTGCCTTTTATACCTTGAGTTATATAACAGCCATTTGGTACCTTGCCTTGTATAATTTGAGTTATATAACAGCCATTTGGTCCCTTGCCTTTTATAGCTTGAGTTAGATAACAGCCATTTGGTCCCTTGCGTTGTGTAGTTTGAGTTATGTAATAACCATTTGGTACTTTGCCTTGTGTAGCAGCGATTTGGTCCCTTGCCTTTCATAACTTGAGTTATATAACAGCCATTTGTTACTTTGCCTTGTGTAATTTGAGTTATATAACAGCCATTTGGTACCTTGCCTTGTATAACTTGAGTTGTGTAGCAGCCATTTGGTCCCTTGCCTTCTATAGTTTGAGTTATATAGCAGCCATTCGGCCACAACTCTGGTAAAGGCTCCACAATTTTCTATATACTTAAAAGAGAACTAAATATATCATATTGCACCGTTTACGTTTTCATTAATTCGAAAGTTAAAAAGGTAAACAAGTTTTCATTAATCCGAAAGTTAAAAAGGTAAACAAGTTTTCATTAATCCGAAAGTTAAAAAGGTAAACAAGTTTTCATTAATTCGAAAGTTAAAAAGGTAAACAAGTTTTCATTAATCCGAAAGTTAAAAAGGTAAACAAGTTTTCATTAATTCGAAAGTTAAAAAGGTAAACAAGTTTTCATTAATTCGAAAGTTAAAAAGGTAAACAAGTTTTCATTAATTCGAAAGTTAAAAAGGTAAACAAGTTTTCATTAATTCGAAAGTTAAAAAGGTAAACAAGTTTTCATTAATTCGAAAGTTAAAAAGGTAAACACTAATTATATATCTTACACTTGCCATTAAGTTTAATACAAAAAAATCGACATGAATTTATCTATGTACAGTTTCTCGTGCCTTACTGCAGGAATTCAAGACTTTTTGGAGCATTATGCACGCACTATCCGTCCTGTGAAGACAATATATCCATTTCGACTTTAGATATGATTCTCGCTGACTTATTGTTCTGTTCATTGCTTCGATTTTTGTAACATGTTTTGTATACTGATGCTGGTAAGTGGAAGTTTCTGATGTAGTACTAAGTTGCTCAAATCTTGGAAATGGCCCAACTACGAGTGTCTGTTTAGTTAGATCTATTCAGGAACGTTTCGGATACGACATCAGACAGCTAAGTGAAACGTAAGACAGCGTGGATGAGGTCGTGGACCATCAACGTCAGGAATCGATCATCGACTGCCCATGGTCTCAATACGGACTTCAGAAAATAAATTTGTTATAAATAACCAATGGGCTTCATGTGTCCAGAATTAGCAGAATAATCACTGGGTGCGTGCACTCTTCACTGACGAATCATAGTTTCTTGTTTTTACCATTAATTGATGCGTATGTGGAGATATGGTAGATTTGGTTAAGCTTAGTGTGCAATATCTTTAAAATACGGTAGATTTGGTTAAGCTTACTGTGCAATATTATTAAAATACGGTAGATTTGGTTAAGCTTAGTGTGCAATGTCTTTAAAATACGGTAGATTTGGTTAAGCTTAGTGTGCAATATCTTTAAAATACGGTAGATTTGGTTAAGCTTAGTGTGCACTATCTTTAAAATACGGTAGATTTGGTTAAGCTTACTGTGCAATATCTTTAAAATACGGTAGATTTGGTTAAGCTTAGTGTGCAATGTCTTTAAAATACGGTAGATTTGGTTAAACTTAGTGTGCAATGTCTTTAAAATACGGTAGATTTGGTGGCAGTTTTCATACATTATGGGGACAACTACATGTACAGATCTCATTGCACTTCCGAGGGGCGGACTAATTGATATATTAATGTGGCATTGAACATAGTCTTGAAAAGTTTGCAAGCGACTGAACAAAATTATGTTCTGTTGAAGGATTGAGATGAATTACTTGGAACAAAGACCATAAAACCTATTGACGCTCAGGAAGAATGCCTGACAACACTTCTGAACCTCCTTGAACGTCAATATTTCAATCCAGGAGCAATGTTTCCTCTAATTTTTTTTTCAATCCTTGCACAGAATGAATTTTTTTATGTGCACCAGCATTAAGACAATGTGCGCACGTGCGCTAATAGTTTCTTTTTTTTTAGGGGTGGGAGTGTTTTTGGACCATCGACCCTATTGGATTATCAATCCGCTTTGCAATGCTACCAGTTGGTTATTTGGGCTTTAGGCTTATCGACTGCCAGAGTCATCAACGTGTTGAGACTCCTCACCATTACTGAGGATGTGCGCGACTGGAATAATGAAGTGTGTGGCACTTGATTGGTTGTGGTGCGGCCGCGCAGTTTAGAGGAAACATTGTCCAGGAGGCGACACCAGCTGAGAAACAAAACAGAATTGTTTATATTTCTCTCACCTCATTGTTATGGCAATAGAGAAATTTAAAATATAACTCGAACAATATCACTTCTTGTGAAACGAAATGTTATCATGAGAAGGACATTACATCATCTACCGATTAATTATAAGTACTGATTTGGTTATTATTAAGTACAAAACCACTCAATGGGCATTCTGTGTTCTGTCCAACACGAGTATTGAAATCCGATGTTTATTTTTGTAAGTTTGCAGACTGAACCAATGGGAACAATATAACTTTGTTACTGACATTCCCAGAATAGATGGTTCGATCAGACCATAAATCTGATTCGTTAAGTATGTTCAGTACATAAGCATTGTTCGTATAATTTACTATATTTCCGTTCCGTTGTTGCTTTTGTTTAAAAGCAAGTTGACTATAGAATATTGCTTCTTTATTATTTTGGATTAGTATATTGAGAAAAAAAATACTTGTGTTCAAAATACCAGTCTATGGCGTAGTTTGGCCCTGTGATATAGCTGGATTTCGGAGCTGGTATGCCGGCTGCAAATCTCTGCAATATCATAAAATGTTATCCCACTTTAAGCCGTAGATGCGATATAAGAGTGACAGCCAACCCTAGAGGGTGAAAAATGGGAGATAGGGTGTTACCGAATGGCTGCCTTCACTCTGGCCAATAGTTTAAAACTAAAACCTTCAGCTGTTCTTTAGCACATTTACTATAAGTACAAAATACTGATGCAGTTCACATATACTCTTTAGGACTTCTTTTAAATGGACAGAGAATTCTGAACACTTTCTGTATTTTAGTAGCTCATATATAAATAAAGGCAACCAAGTGTTATATAACTTTTTCTATTGTTCATAAAATTTTATTTATCGTTTTTTTTATTTGATAAATAGCACTAGTTATAATTAGAACTATAATTTGAGTTTTACACGTTTCATAAAGTGTCAGAAAGCCAATTAGAGCAGTGTAAAAACGTGTAAAACTCAAACATAAAGTGTCAGAAAAAAAAGACGTTCAAGTTCGAGTTAAATATTTCGATTGTTCGTTGATATTTATATATACTGTTCAAAAGATGCTTTCAACAATCACTGTTAAAGAACTTCACGTTCATGATCTTTTATTTCATATATAACTATATTTCATTTATCGTAGATCAATTTAAGTCGAAAGTTTTGTGAAAAATAACTTTTAGCGTGCATAAACTTAGAATAAAGGAATATAAAATAGATCCTAATAAAAGACGTCGTTTGTCAGGTTAGTTACTTACCATTGTTTCCATCAACATTCAAAACTTAAATCATATAACCATCTTTCCAGAAAATATAAAATAATTTCGTTTTGATCTGTACCTCATTGGAAACAGAGACGGGTAGAAGAAGAAGATGTAATGGATCTTCTTTCTATTTCTCTGATTATTTCCTGAATCATCCATGTTTGCTTTCACTCGTGACGAATCACCTATTACCCTATTTCGTTGGATACTGTTCCCCTGATTGTTTTATTTTTTACTAAATATTGCATTACCTCAAAATGTTTTATATCAATCAAAGACTTAAATACTTGCACCAAAATCAAAGAAAATGAGAACAGTATCGCCGTATCAGTGAAGAAAGAAAATGTTACGACACATCCCATTTGATATATTGTTACCAAACTTCGTGCTTGATCGGAAAGCTAAGTATCCTGTGTTTCTAAAGATACCTGCATAGCATTTTAAATAATGTAATCAAATGATATGTGGACTAAATGTGTTAGAATTACAAATGTTGTGTATATATATATGTCAATACATTCACAGATATAAAGTCTGGAAATAATTGCGGAAACATAAAAACGATATACGTACACGAGTCACAAATAAAGAATAATAATGACGACTGGAATGTGAATTTATTAGTGGTTAAAAAAAGAGAGAAAAACACATATTAATTATATTTCTTTACACACAGTGGTACTTCTATTTTAATGATTCCATACGTTCTGTTATTCTCTATAATACGACCAAGTTCTTTGGTAGTATTTTGATTTTCAAATTTTCACATAAGTCTGTAAGACCTCAAGAATATTCGTATATGGACTTTGTGCAGGCTAGCCATAGAAGTGGTGTTCATTCAGCCTCGTTATGTTTTCAAAACTACGAACAGTATTATTTATTTCATTATATTGATGAAATGCTGTTATCTTATAAAATCCAAAGTAACAGTTCTTTAGTAGGAAATTGATTTCATAAGCTACTTAACCACGTCATAACTATCCGCACAGAAAATTAGTATAATGCTTTTGAAAATATTTTAATTTCGGGTTATTTTGGTGTGTTCTGGTGTCTGGTTGGACCAAACAAAGACATTTTTTGTATAGATGACTGACACTGTTGGCTCATATACAAGTCCCAAACTTCTAGTGATCTCCCATAATGCTCCATGATACTTTTATTCGTCAAACAATCTGTTATCGATTGTTACCAAACAACGAGACTAGGATTCATCCGTCAAGAGCCCAAGTTTACATCATTGATAATGAAACTGTTTTTAGTCAAAGACAAATTTAATCTTTTTGGTTTGGTTAACTCTTCTCAACAGAGGAGCTACACGGTCATTAAGACCACTTCTTGCTAATGTGTATCTTACTATAACATCCAGTTTTTACATTCGTGCTAATGTGTATCTTACTATAATATCCAGTTTTTACATTCGTGCTAATGTGTATCTTACTATAACATCTAGTTTTTACATTCGTGCTAATGTGTATCTTACTATAATATCCAGTTTTTACATTCGTGCTAATGTGTATCTTACTATAACATCCAGTTTTCACATTCGTGCTAATGTGTATCTTACTATAACATCCAGTTTTTA
>NW_013667913.1:69943-77120 GCF_000517525.1 Limulus polyphemus
ATCACCACCCACCGCCAACTCTTGGGCTACTCTTTTACCAACGAATAGTGGGATTGGCCGTCACATTATAACGCCCCCATGGCTGAAAGGGCGAGCATGTTTGGTGCGACAGGGATTCGAACCTGCGACCCTCAAATTGCGAGTCGAGTGCCTTAACCACGTGGCCATGCCGAAGTCAAAAGGAACAACAGATTCTGGAAATATTTTGTAGGAAATAAAATTAACGCGGATGGGAAACGATAGTAATTAAAAACAAGAATTTTATTTATAGTCACACCTGGGACGCCCATTAAAGTTGTCCAGCTTCTGTGGTCATTTACGAATGAAGCTGGAACTGGAGAGAGAAATGTTTAGAGATGTCAGACCAGAGAACTAGAGTCTTATTTCACAATCTAAGGTCACCTACTTCAAAGATAATTATATGGAAGATGAACTCTGAACTCATATAAAATGTCATATAACAAACTTAGAGAATGGATGCTAAATAAACTTATATCTCTGTTTCAACTGGTATAAAGCATCTATACAATCTATAGCACAAAGGATCACATATAAATTGTAATAGACTTAAAATAAGACCCAAAACTTGAGCGCTTTCGAAGAAGAAGCGCTGAAGAAGAATAGTCAACTATTCGAAATCGCTCGAGTTTTGGGTCTTATTTTAAGTCTATTACACTGGGGGGGGGGGGTCATTTGATATTGATAAGAATGCACAAAGCAAATTTAGTAAAATACTTTCTTATTCGTGAATAAAACATACAGGTGTTTAAACATTTGTTTAACAACAAGTAAAAGCTTGGAATGGTCTTTTCTTTCATTGGGAGTGTGTCTGTCGATTTTCGATACGTCACTACTATAAAGGCTTGGTTTGGTTTCAAGTTTCATTGGTGTTAGTGTCCAGGGTCACTGAGGAAGAGTGGAATTCTCCGAAACTAGTCTGTCTCATGACACACACTCCAGTAAAAGAATAGACCATTCCAAACTTTTACTTGTTGTTAAACCAATGTTTAAACAACTCTATTATATTATGTACCAGTTGTTTAGTGTCGGCTAACAATACGAAGAATTAAATTGTGGCGGAATGCTACAAGTTCTTCAAATACCAATAGAATGATAGGTTTCTTTTTTGTGAGTGTAAAACACTTAAATACACCATTTCAATTTATTGAAATACTTTATCCTTCATCAGCTTTTCTTCTTTGCCATGTATTGCAAAATGTTATAGGAATCTCTTTCTCTCTGAAAACGAGACGGAATCCTCAATAGCCGCAGCACTTCAAATTCTTTTAGGCAGGATTAGAGTAAATTATTCTATGAGACTTTTATTTACCTTTTTGTTAGCTATATTTTTGCGCGCCAGCAATACCAAGCAATTATTCATCAGGATCTTTATTTTAGGCTTATTATACCAACACTCACAACACTTATAAGGTTGCACAGCACCCTCCACGGCCCCCTTGCACGCCGTCACTAAAATTGTAAAGGTCAGACAGTAATCGAACTATTTTATCTGGATAAACGCATTTTGGCATAAACGACTCCTCCTATTATATATAGGTTAGATATTTTTTATAGACATATATAACTGTGTCTGGATGCAATTTTAAACTGTTTCTGACAACAATTTTAGGACTAATGTGGCCTTATGATTGGAGCACCCGACTCATTATTTGCGGGTCGTGGGTTCGAATCCCGTCACCTAATGTGCTCGCCCTTTCAGCCGTGTTGGCGTTGTAAGGTGACAGTTAATTTCACTATTCCATGGTAAAAAAATTGCCCAACAGTTGGCGGTGAGTGGTTTTGATTCGTTCCCTTCCTTCTAGACGATCACTTAAAAATTAGGAACAGTTAGCCTCCTTGTTCTGAGCTTATTTGATCAATGATAAAAATCATATATGCGCAATAATCGATTTGCGATATAAATTATTGCTCAAAACTGAATATTTTTGTTAGAAGCAAGAACGAAAAAAAAATGTTCCACAGTGATTTTACATCTCCATTATTTTTGGAATCAAAGGAGGATTGCAATTTATATGTTTCTTAAGGCTTCCAAATGAAAACTTTTAAACATAGAATACAAAAGAGGAAAACGGAATCCGCCAAAGTAACCCTTCGAAGAGATCGTTATAAGTTATTGATAGCTTTCGAAACTGTTTGTCAATAGAAACGGTCGAAAAGAAAACAGAGAAATCCCCATCCTGTTGATAGGGAGCCTATTATGTCCTGAAGATGAAAGCACTGGCGAAATATCGTTTCTCGAAGTCTGCGTTGATCGAGGGGTAATTTGTATCAGGAACCCAAGGCGATTCTTTGGTTCCTTCCAATATGTAAGTGCTGATTCAGGATCGTACAAAAAGGAGATGACGAGATGTAGAATTATGGCCTAGATAAATTCTTCTTTGCTACCTAGTTATTTCGTTGAAATACAACTGAATTATTTGTTCTGACAATCACCTTGGTTTACCAAGTACGTTATTAGGAATGACACTTGCCTTTCGTAATGGAATGACTATTTGTGACGAGTATCGACAGCAGCATCCGTAATGGAATAACTATGTATGAAGTGTATTGAGAGCAACATCCGTAATGGAATAACTATGTATGAAGTGTATGGACAGCAGCATCCGTAATGGAATAACTATTTGTGACGAGTATCGACAGCAGCATCCGTAATGGATTAACTATGTGTGAAGTGTATTGAGAGCAACATCCGTAATGGAATAACTATGTATGAAGTGTATGGACAGCAGCATCCGTAATGGAATAACTATGTATGAAGTGTATTGAGAGCAACATCCGTAATGGAATAACTATGTATGAAGTGTATGGACAGCAGCATCCGTAATGGAATAACTATGTATGAAGTGTATTGACAGCAACATCCGTAATGGAATAACTATATATGAAGTGTATTGAGAGCAACATCCGTAATGGAATAACTATGTATGAAGTGTATGGACAGCAGCAGCCGTAATGGAGTAACTATGTATGAAGTGTATGGACAGCAGCATCCGTAATGGAATAACTATGTATGAAGTGTATTGAGAGCAACATCCGTAATGGAATAAATATGTATAAAGTGTATTGAGAGCAACATCCGTAATAGAATAACTATATGTGAAGTATATTGAGAGCAGCAGCCGTAATATGTATGAAGTGTATTGAGAGCAACATCCGTAATGGAATAAATATGTATAAAGTGTATTGAGAACAATATCCGTAATAAAATAACTATATGTGAAGTATATTGAGAGCAGCAGCCGTAATATGTGTGAAGTGTATTGAGAACAATATCCGTAATAAAATAACTATGTGTGAAGTATATTGAGAGCAGCAGCCGTAATATGTGTGAAGTGTATTGAGAACAATATCCGTAATAAAATAACTATGTATGAAGTGTATGGAAGCAGCAGCCGTAATGGAGTAACTTATATGTGAAAATTATGGAGACATTTGTTTAGCACTTTGTAAAGTTGGGGACTATTTCTACTGACATAAGTAGCTACATATCGATGAATATAATAGTCGTATTGGTGCAGAAGCTACAGTAAATATTTGGAAGACGTTTACTGTGATACTATATACAAGGTAGATTAATTTGGAATACGAGGAACATGATACTATGTACATGGTACATTATTTATGTTTTACGGAACGTGATACTATGTACATGGTACATTATTTATGTTTTACGGAACGTGATACTATGTACATGGTACATTATTTATGTTTTACGGAACGTGATACTATGTACATGGTACATTATTTATGTTTTACGGAACGTGATACTATGTACATGGTACATTATTTATGTTTTACGGAACGTGATACTGTTACGACAGCGGGGGTCACGTGACGCTAGTAACACGTCATATTCTCGAACGTTCAAGTCCCTTCCTGAAGTCTCGAGAGGCTACTAGATATGAAGTATTCTTGTATATAAGCCGCCAAGAAGTGACGGCAACAATGTGTAATTGAACTGCAGACAGAGATAGATACGGAGAGTTGAGTCGAGCACGTGAGACGTTCGTTGTGAATTATAGCGTTTGTTATAGCGCGACTGTGGAAATTAAGTGTATTGCAAAGTTGTATTCAGAAAGAATAAACCAGTTTTATTTAAGAAAGGACTTGTATCGGTAAAGTTTCTTCGGAAAGAATTTTTACGGAAAATTAACTAACGATCGGAGACGTAACAATACTATGTACATGGTACATTATTTATATTTTACGTAGGTTATGCTGATACTCTGCGCAGTCTGTTCTCTTCTTGACACATTAATCGTGATATATCTATTTTGAATAAACTAGATGTCCATTTTGAGCAACATGACCTTCGCCCTTTACTTCTCTTAGCATTTCTTCGGAACGGTCATATGTTATATTATATTAAAATTATAATGTTATGTTGAAAATAAATAAACTCGATTACACTGTTTGGAGTACATTATTTAAAAAACACATTTGACTTCACAGATTTCTTTGTTTCATTATTAGTTTCTGAATGTTGAATTAGTTCCTAATTGTTTATCATGTACAGTTCTCGGGAGTAAACGTATTTTTGATTTAATTGAACAATACCTTCATTGTTTATCATGTACAGTTCTCGGGAGTAAACGTATTTTTGATTTAATTGAACAACACCTTCTCAAATTATATACATTTTCGAAAAAGTAAATATCTTATAAATAATAGTTGATAGCCTGGTGAATATGTATTTTGTAGTAGTATAAACTTACTTACTTACTATACAATTATTTCTAGTCATTTTGCACTAAACTTCCCGCATTACAAATCCAACTTACTCTTCCCATATAGTGTCTTTTGATGTTGTTCCATTATTCACAATAGTACCTGTAGGAAAAGCCATTGTATGTTGTGAGAATAAATTAAAAGAAAATAAAAATTCAGCTTTAGAAACAATTCATGTGATTAACCTGGTTGAAACATGTGTTAAAAATTTAAGTTTTCAAACTAAGAGTAGAGTTTATAAACAGAATGAAGGTTTAGCTATGGGTTCTCTTTTATTATGTGATTTATAAACAGAATGAAGGTTTAGCTATGGGGTTTCCTTTATCTCAGTTATTATGTGACTTATAAACAGAATGAAGGTTTAGCTACGGGTTCCCTTTTATTATGTGGTTTATAAACAGAATGAAGGTTTAGCTATGGGTTCTCTTTTGTTATGTGGTTTATAAACAGAATGAAGGTTTAGCTATGGGTTCTCTTTTATTATGTGATTTATAAACAGAATAAAGGTCTAACTATGGGTTTTCCTTTATCTCCATTATTATGTGACTTATAAACAGAATAAAGGTCTAACTATGGGTTTTCCTTTATCTCAGTTATTATGTGACTTATAAACGGAATAAAGGTCTAACTATGGGTTTTCCTTTATCTCCATTATTATGTGACTTATAAACAGAATAAAGGTCTAACTATGGGTTTTCCTTTATCTCCATTATTATGTGACTTATAAACAGAATAAAGGTCTAACTATGGGTTTTCTTTATCTCCATTATTATGTGACTTATAAACAGAATAAAGGTCTAACTATGGGTTTTCCTTTATCTCAGTTATTATGTGATTTATTCATGGGCAGGTTTGAAACTGAAAACTTAAGAAAACCGAAAATGAAACCAGACTTTTGGCTATGGTATGGTGATCACAAGTTTTGGATATGGCGGCATGGTAAAGAGAATTTAACAGAATTGGCTAATTACCTTAATAATATTTACAATTCTATTAAATTTACAAAAAATGTATCTGTTCATCTTTTTGTTGGATGTTATAGTAAATAAAAATAAGGGAAACTTAGAAACTACTGTTTATTAAAAACTATTCGCGGTGTTTTTGCCCAACAAATAAAATTCTGTCACACCGACTTAAAAAAAAAAGATATTTTTATTGTTATGTAGAATACAATTTATAAACTTATTTTGTAAAGAAGAAGGTACTAATAATGAGTTATTATTAAATTGTTTGTTTGAAATTAAGCACCACGGGTATCGAAACCCGGTTTTTAGTGTTGTAAGTCTGTAGACATACCGCTGGTCCATTGGGGGGCTATTATTAAATAAATTAAAAAACGGGGATAAAAATATTACGTTATAACTGAAAAAGTAAGAAAGAAATGCTTGTATTAAACCTGGTTTATCCTGTCAAATAATGGAACAACAAAATATAGGCCGATGAACAAAGATAATCAGGTGCTTAATATAAGTAGCTAAAGATAAAATTGATTTAATGGAAAATCTGGTATATATATACAAAATATCACGTGAATGTGGGAATATTTAGATAGGACAAATTTAGAAGAAATTGAAATACAGAATAAATGAATTCACAAGAGTTTGTTTTTTGAATTTCGCGCAAAACTACACGAGGACTATCTGCGCTAGCCGTCCCTAATTTAGCAGTGTAATACTGGAGGGAAGGGCTAGTAATTACCACCCACCGCCAAGTTCTGGGTCCCCGTTTATTCAACGAAAAGTGGGATTGACCGTCACATTATAACGTCTCCACGGCTGAAAGGGCGAGACTGTTTGGTGTGACGGGGATTCGAACTCGCGACCCTCAGATTGCAAGTCGAGCTCCCTAACCACCTGGCCATGCCGGGCCTCACAAGAAATGTTAGTAACAATAATGATAAACAAACTCGCCTTTAGCTGAACATGATAGCAAAGCTAAACACTTGATTCAGTTGGGAAAAACTGTTATTTTAGCACAACCTGTAAATATCAATGGTAAAAATATCCTTGAATCTATTGAGAAAATCAAATGCAACACAAAGACTTTTAAGGTATTAAATAAGGATGAAGGCTGTTGTTTGTTATTAAGCACAAAGCTACACAAAGGGCTATTTGTGCTCTGCCCTCCACGGGTATCGAAACCCGGTTTCTAGCAGTATAAGTCCGCAGACATACCGCTGTGCCACGGGGGGAAAGGATGAAGGATAGAGAGAGAGAGAGATAGATTGTGTATATTTATATATCGCGTGAAATGTAATTAAATTTGATCATGTGATTTTTGAAACTATATATAGGTTTTAATTCTTGGAAAATATTGTACTCCACATGATGACGCAGTAAGACGTCAAAACACGTAAAGTGTATGAGACTGTTCTTTATATCATGGTATTTTGTCTTTATAGAGTAAATTATTGAGTAAAGTATAAGTT
>NW_013667913.1:77901-79423 GCF_000517525.1 Limulus polyphemus
CGTATTTTGAGACTTGAACTAGGCTCATTTTTTAAATATTTATTATTTACTATTAAACGTTGGCTTTATAATCCAAATGTGTTATTGAAAATTTTCCAAAAATGTCGTCCAATTCTTAAGTTGTAAACTGATGCAATGAAAGAGTTTTGAATACATATAAAACCATATAGAATATTTACATAAAGTTAACTGATTTCATATTTCGAGTCAAAAAAAGAGTCAGTTTGTATTATAGTAAAGACAGTCATACTCTCTAAGAAAATGGTAAAATTAGGAGCTTGGATAAAGGCAGTATTACACGTAATACTTTAGAGAAGTGAAAGTCGAGCGAAACACGTTCATTTCGTTGATGGTTGATTACAACCCGCAAAGTCACGCGACGACATTACCTTGTAAAATTAATGGAGCAGAGAATTAGAAAAAAAAAAGACAGACAAAAAAGGAACCCGGTCTCAGTAGTGAAGCGTTACTAAGGTAATGTCTTTCCATCAGCCTTCAGAGGTTACCGAATAACGTATATTTGCTTTTATCATCATGATTAGCGTTTTAAATTAGTATCTGTAGGGCCGGTGATTAGTACTAACGTTAGGTGTAACAATTGTTAGGTTTGAAAATTGTACTTGGCCAAATTGAAAATCTGATTTAGGCAGCATGGCACTCTTTAAATAACTGGAAGTAACGAACAGGCGTATGTTTTTCCAAACCGACGGCAGCAGTATGAACTAGACGCAACGCCACGGCACTTTGTTCGCCAAACATAGCATGATGCTAACCGCAACGAAACGTTACGTGAGTATTACTGTTGCTATAGTAATACTTTACTATAGCAACAGTAGAAGTACGCTATGATGTATTTAGAGGCTGACGGCAGCTAATAATTATAATAACGTGATATTATAATTCACAGAATCTTATGTTTATCATTGCAGAATAGAATCTTAATAATATACTTTATGAATTTCTGTTAACTTTGGGTTCTTTAATGTGCTATAAATACACATTAATTTTAACTTTACAACGAATCTTAGTGAATCAGTTTGTTACATGCAATCTGAAACCACTTGATTCTATGGGCACCCATTGTCCCTAATATAATTGAATCCAAATTGTTACCGATTCAATCACTTCTATGAATGAACATATAACAATGGGGAGTAAAAATATTAACCGAGTTATTTATTAACTAAGTCTCATTCACAAGAAATTATTATATCAGCACTGGTTAACCTTTATAGAAACGTAACGTATATTAACCCTTATCTTTGTATCATTACATATTCTGCAGGAATATAACAGACATTTGAGAGACACGAGAATTTGATGGTGTGCTAAATTCTAAAGAAGAAACTTACAAAAATAACCTTAAATATACTTAAAAACTGGGGTATAATTAAAAATAAAACTTAAAATACATCACTGTTGTGTTTTGTCGGATTGTTTTCAGTTTTACGGTAACCTGAACACGTGATTAAAAATTCTCTTCGTATAATCAAATCTCAGTCTTTCTGTAATAATACACGGA
>NW_013667913.1:80067-82624 GCF_000517525.1 Limulus polyphemus
GAATACAAATGACTTCAGGTAATTTACCAGGAGCCATATCTTCTAAAAGAAATGTTCCATAAGATAAAGGAATTCTGTAGAGAGACAAATAATATCTTTTTGTTTTGCTCGATAATGTTTTTTTCACTGTTCATTATGTGAACAAGATTTCTATTACGTATTAATGAAGCGTGGGTATATTGATTTCACGGAATTGATTACCTGGAAGTAAATATGACATTAAGTAGACACCAGCGTTAACAAAAATGTGCTCCGGTTCGTTTTTTTTTGTTATAGACGTTATTCAGTATAACGTAGTATCGCCGGAGGTGTTTTACCCGGTTTTTTTTCAACGATATAGTTAAGTTAGCAATTTAATTCGCTTCGGAATTTGCATCAATGTAATCAAGTTATTGTAAAACAGGGAAGACAAAAATGCACTCTTAACAAATGTGGATGTAAAAATCTGGAAATTGAAGTTCGTAAGAAAATTCATGAAAAAAAAACACATTTAACTTATATATATTTGCAGAAAATTGTCAGTTGAATCCGCTAAATAATCTATGTACAACATTTGATTTTATTTAAAATTCAGTACTCGTGTGGAAGAAAAACAACTATGTCTATGAACAATCGTGTACAATAATGGATTGCTTGAATTCCTCAAAATTCACAGAAAATCCATTTATACATTATTATCAAATCGGTTTCTTTTATGAAATAGAGATACCGTGCAAAAAGTTAAATCATTGCCATACAAGATGGACTTCATAGTGAACAGAGAAATGAAAGCACAAGTTGAAAGTACACAGAAAATAATAAATCTTATTAAACAGCTGAACTGGCTGTTGCGAATGAGTTGGGTGATAAATGTCAGTTACCATTTCTTTTAAGCAAGACAGTGCAAATAATTTCAACTCATATATTCCCAAAGTTGATATTCTCGTGATATTGCTATGTACAAGAGTGTTGCGTGTATGAAGCAGCCAGTACTTTGCAGTAATTTTGGTGGAACATGAAAGATGTAATCCCCGTAGTACATGATCATTAGGCCTTGCCGTGTTGCCAGATACGTACAGTTACATTCTTACTGAGCATAACGTAACGCTAGAGAGGATAGACTGAAAGTCCTTTACCTGGTACACAGCAGGTAATGTTACTGATCATAATGTAACACTAGAGAGGATAGACTGAAAGTCCTTTACCTGGTACACAGCAGGTATTGTGATTGATCATAACGTAACACTAGAGAGGGTAGACTATAAGTCCTTTACCTGGTATACAGCAGGTATTGCTACTGATCATAACGTAACGCTAGAGAGGATAGACTATAAGTCTTTTACCGGGTACACAGCAGGTATTGTTACTGATCATAACGTAACACTAGAGAGGATAGACTGAAAGTTCTTTACCTGGTACACAGCAGGTATTGTTACTGATCATAACGTAACACTAGAGAAGATAGACTAAAAGTCCTTTACCTGGTACACAACAGGTATTGTTACTGATCATAACGTAACACTAGAGAGGATAGACTATAAGTCCTCTACCTGGTACACAGCAGGTATTGTTACTGATCATAATGTAACACTAGAGAAGATAGACTAAAAGTACTTTACCTGGTACACAGCAGGTATTGTTACTGATCATAACGTAACGCTAGAGAGGGTAGACTGAAAGTCCTTTACCTGGTACACAACAGGCATTGTTACTGATCATAACGTAACACTAGAGAGGATAGACTAAAAGTCCTTTACCTGGTACACAGCAGGTATTGTTACTGATCATAACGTAACGCTAGAGAGGATAGACTGAAAGTTCTTTACCTGGTACACAGCAGGTATTGTTACTGATCATAACGTAACACTAGAGAGGATAGACTGAAAGTCCTTTACCTGGTACACAACAGATATTGTTACTGATCATAACGTAACGCTAGAGAGGATAGACTGAAAGTTCTTTACCTGGTACACAGCAGGTATTGTTACTGATCATAACGTAACACTAGAGAGGATAGACTGAAAGTCCTTTACCTGGTATACAGCAGGTATTGTTACTGATCATAATGTAACACTAGAGAAGATAGACTAAAAGTACTTTACCTGGTATACAGCAGGTATTGTTACTGATCATAACGTAACGCTAGAGAAGATAGACTAAAAGTCCTTTACCTGGTATACAGCAGGTATTGTTACTGATCATAACGTAACACTAGAGAAGATAGACTAAAAGTCCTTTGCCTGGTACACAGCAGGTATTGTTACTGATCATAACGTAACGCTAGAGAGGATAGACTATAAGTCCTTTACCTGGTATACAGCAGGTAATGTTACTGATCATAACGTAACACTAGAGAAGATAGACTGAAAGTCCTTAACCTGGTACACAGCAGGTATTGTTACTGATCATAACGTAACACTAGAGAGGATAGACTGAAAGTCCTTTACCTGGTACACAGCAGGTATTGTTACTGATCATAACGTAACACTAGAGAGGATAGACTGAAAGTCCTTTACCTGGTACACAGCAGGTATTGTTACTGATCATAACGTAACACTAGAGAGGATAGACTGAAAGT
>NW_013667913.1:83508-85332 GCF_000517525.1 Limulus polyphemus
GGTATTGTTACTGATCATAACATAACGCTAGAGAGGATAGACTAAAAGTCCTTTACCTGAAAGGTAATGTTACTGATCATAACGTAACACTAGAGAGGATAGACTGAAAGTCCATGCTGTATACCAGGTAAGATGTTGTTATTGACCATAACGTAACACTAAAGAGGATAGACTATAAGTCCTTTACCTGGTACACAACAGATATTGTTATTGATCATAACGTAACACTAGAGAGGATAGACTATAAGTCCTTTACCTGGTACACAACAGATATTGTTACTGACCATAATGTAACACTAGAGAGGATAGACTAAAAGTCCTTTACCTTGTACACAACAGATATTGTTACTAATCATAACGTAACACTAGAGAGGATAGACTATAAGTCTATTATCTTTGTAATAAGAAAATATGTTTAAGGGACACATTGTTACCCTAGACACTCAGGAATACGTGACATTAATGTTGTACTTCCCAGATATGGCTACGTCTTAAAGTCAGACACAGTAAAGGTAGATATATAAATATTATTCTTGCACTGAGGAAATTGTAACATACAAACTTTACTATTACATTATACAAAAAATGAGGTTTAATCCTCGTGAAAGAGATATTTCAAGGGCCTCACCAGACATACTCTAGAAATTGTATAGATTGGACTGATAATGGATATCTACCACAGAGACAATGAAGGGAAAATTTTCGTGTCATTAGAAGGAATGCAGGGCTTTACCATTGCATAAAATAAACAGGACTATGATAGTAACTGGCTTGACCACAAACAGACGTAATATAGAAAACAAAACATGAAAAACGACAAACAACCTATGCAAAATTCTTGATAAAATAAGGACTTAAAGAATATACTTCGTTTCCTGTAATAGTTCGTTGCATTAAAATGATACAGTGAAATAATGTTGACTGGTTCATTGAAGAACAAACTCTCTTTAGTTCAGTGCATTAAGAAGATACAGTAAAATAATGTTGACTGGTTCGCTGAAGAGCAAACTCTCTTTACTTCACTGCATTAAGAAGATCCAGTAAAATAATGTTGACTGGTTCGCTGAAGAGCAAATTCTCTTTAGTTCACTGCATTAAGAAGATACAGTAAAATAATGTTGACTGGTTCGCTGAAGAGCAAATTCTCTTTAGTTCACTGCATTAATAAGATACAGTAAAATAACGTTGACTGGTTTGCTGAAGAACAAACTCTCTTTAGTTCACTGCATTAAGAACATACAGTAAATATTGTTGACTGGTTCACTGAAGAACAAACTCTCTTTACTTTACTGCATTTATGAAGATACAGTAAAATAATGTTGACTGGGTTCATTGAAGAACAAATTCTCTTTAGTTCCCTGAATTTATGAACATACAATAAAATAATGTTGACTGGTTCACTGAAAAACAAACTCTTTTTAGTTCACTGCATTAAGAAGATGTAGTAAAAGAATGTTGACTGGTTCATTGAAGAACAAACTCTCTTGTTAACATTATTAACGAAACAATTACACTTGGATGGGGTGAATTTAAACACTGAAAATCAATTGAAGAAAATATCCATACTGTTTTCATATCTTCAGGTAAGAAATTCATTTTAGTTGGCCTACGAACTGGCTAGCTGCAAATGGTCACGTGGGTACATCATCAATGCATTTGTGAACAATATTGTTTTCGCCCATTTCTATTAACAAGTTAATCTTAATTCTTCCTTATATAATTTTAATTCCGGGTAAGATATTAAAAAGTTGAGATTATACACAAAAATACTGCGTACAGTTATTTACAGTGTTAGGTATCAGAATATCAAATAGTCTGAAACCG
>NW_013667913.1:85539-87870 GCF_000517525.1 Limulus polyphemus
TATACTCTCTTTTTGGCGCGTCGCGTTGGTTATATTTATAGGCGTGTGGAGGCTTTCTAGAAATTTCACTTTTACGTAAAAATAGTGGCTACATTTAAGCGTTTCGTAAATACATATATTGTTGATTCTTACTCTCGAGAATCTTCTACAACTTTGGAGAATAGGCGGTAGTCTTGCAACACATATTTAACACGATAAGCTATGCATGTTTTTAAATATAAATTTAATCTAAACAAACGTTGATAATAAAATTAGTATAAAATAACAAATTCGTTACAACAGGAAGCTACTATACATGGACGTATAGTCAAGTATACTCGAATAAGCGACTATTTATACATCTGGAACACTTATGAAGTCCAAGCATCAGAAATCCTGCATAGTTCTATAATTCTGGTAGTTCTTAAGCCTATTATGTAAACCAGACAGCTGAGAGCCGTCATACGTAAACTAATCCAGGAACCATTTAATCATAAAATTATGAAGATTAATCTTATCTAAGGAGCTTAATGATGCTGAGGCAAAACTTATATCATAAAAACATTTGAGTGTTTGATGTTGATAATACAGGCCCCTACTATCATTGCGGGATTCGCAGTTGGTGTACTACATTGCATTACAACGACTGGTGAAACAGTTGCTATGTAACCGACAAGGGCTGTGTAGACGTAGATAAGCAATACGAAATAAAATGAAGTCTTACTTGAAACCCTATAGAAGTATAACAATAGGATCATTGTGCTCTACAGATAATATTTACAACACACTGTATATAATAAGGAACTAACATGTTTCTGAATACGAATATACATATGTAAATATACTTTTTAGCTAACTCTAACAACAGACTATTTACATCCTAAAGGTCATACTCCCAGAGGTACGAACAATATATCATTAGTGTTTTAAAGTTTATGAATGGTATGCTTATACAAAGAAACAGTTGGTTGCAGGACCCTTTCCTTAAACATTGAAGCTTTTTTACAATATTTAATCACACTCCCCTTATACATACCAACTTCGCCCACTTAAATACATTTTTTGTCGGTTCTCAGCTCTAGTGTTTAGGTTTATAGATTCGTTTTTACGAAGCATGGTGTGGATAAAATAAAAACATTAAATAAGTGATTTAATCTTTAAAGAAATTAAAGTATGTCTTGTAATGATTACTTAAATGAAAATATACAGCACGATATTACTTGTTTGAGGGACATTAGTTATGGCTACAGGGACTTCACGTCGCGTGCATTTCAGGAGGAACAACCTCTCACATAGTTGGCTCAACCTTTTGGATGTGCCTGTATTAACAGAATGTCTCCTTACGTCAAGTGTTGACTAGTTTCTGTCTTCACAGCTAGGCTTAACCTCTCTTAGATACGTTCTGTTGTTTTGTGTTCCTTTTTTGTTTAGAAACAACGACAATGTATTGACAAGCAAAGGAATTATCCATGAACGATATATTTTCAATAAGGAAAAAAAAATCGTTACGTACTCAATAATGTATAGTTATATATTCATAGCCATAAGTGAAAAAAACAACAACCTTGTATGATGATTCCAACTTATTTGAAATAGAAAGCTACATATGTATACTAGTGGCACTTCGGGATATGTATATATATATATACGTATGTGTCTCCAAAACAAATAAAGTACAATAATCCTTGGGATGTGTAAAATTGTAAGAAGTATACATGAAAGTTTATCCAGATAAAACGGAATATCTCTACCGGTATACTTTGTACAAAATATACATTTGATTCAAATAAACAAAGAGCCCTGCTGTAACACAAGTTTATAAATGCTTTCTGTGAAATTTCTACAAATATCGAAGAGAATATAAAGAAGAAGGGGTGTACTGATAGAGCTTGGAATGTCATGTCATTCAAAACACTAATGGCCTTACAACTTGGAATGTCATGTCATTCAAAACACTAATGGCCTTACAACTTGGAATGTCATGTCATTCAAAACACTAATATCCTTACAATTTGGAATGTCATACAATTCAAAACACTAATAATCTTAGAGATTGGAATGTCATGTAATTCAAAACACTAGTACTCATCGTGCTTGGAATGTCATGTAATTCAAAACACTAGTAATCTTAGAACCTGGAATTTCATGTAATTTAAACAATAATAATTTTAGTGCCCAAACTTTCATGTAATTCAAAACACTAGTACTCTTAGAGCTTGGAATGTCATGTAATTCGAAAATCTTGTCACGTTACAGCTTGGTATTGCATGTAAATCAAAACACTAATAGTCTTAGAGCTTGGAATGCCATGTAATTCAAAACACTAATAATCTTAGAGCTAAAATATCATGT
>NW_013667913.1:88366-95056 GCF_000517525.1 Limulus polyphemus
TACAGCTTGGTATTGCATGTAAATCGAAAACACTAATAGTCTTAGAGCTTGGAATGCCATGTAATTCAAAACACTAATAATCTTAGAGCTAAAATATCATGTAATTCAAAACTGTAGTAAGCTTAGAGCTTGGAATGTCATATAATTCAAAACACTCATAATCTTAGAGCTTAGAATGTCATGTAATTCAAGACACTAGTAATCATAGTACTTGGAATGTTATGTAATTCGAAACGTTAGTAATTTTAGAGCTTCAAATTTCATGTAATTCAAAACACTAATAATCTTAGAGATTGGAATGTCATGTAATCCAAAACACTAGTACTCCTCGTGCTTGGAATGTCATGTAATTCAAAACACTAGTAAGCTTAGAGCTTGGAATGTCATATAATTCAAAACACTAATAATATTAGAGCTTGGAATATCATGTAATTCGAAAATCTAGTCACGTTACAGCTTGGTATTACATGTAAATCAAAACACTAATAATATTAGAGCTTGGAATGTCATGTAATTCGAAAATCTAGTCACGTTACAGCTTGGTATTACATGTAAATCAAAACACTAATAGTCTTAGAGCTTGGAATGCTATGTAATTCAAAACACTAATAATCTTAGAGCTAAAAATTTCATGTAATTCAAAACTGTGGTAAGCTTAGAGCTTGGAATGTCATATAATTCAAAACACTCATAATCTTAGAGCTTAGAATGTCATGTAATTCAAAACACTAGTAATCATAGTACTTGGAATGTCATGTAATTCAAAACACTACTAAATTTAGAGCTTGTAATGTTATGTAATTCGAAATACTATAATCTTGAAGTTTGGAATACCATTTAATTCGAAACGCTAGTAATCTTAGAGCTTAGAATTTCATGTAGTTCAAAACACTACTAATCTTAGAGCTTGGAATGCCATGTAATTGAAAACGCTACTAATGTTACTACTTGGAATATCATGTAATTCAAAACACTAGTAGTCTTAGAAATTGGAAATTCATCTAATTCAAAACAAGAAAATTTTAAAGCTTGGTATTACATGTAACTCAAAACACTAGTACTCTTAAAGCTTGGAATTTCATATAATTCAAAACACTAATAATTTTAGAGCTTGGAATGTCTTATAATTAAAAAAACCACTAATCGTAGAGCCTGGAATGTCATGTAATTCAAAACACTAGTAATATTAGAGATTAGAATGTCATGTAATTCAAAACATTAGTAATCTCAGAGCTTGGAAGGTTATGTAATTCAAAAACTACTAATCTTAGAGCTTGGAATGCCATGTAATTGAAAACACTGGCAATTTTAGAACTTGGGATGTCATGTAATTCAAAACGCTAGTAATCATAATGCTTGGAATGTTATGTGATTCGAAACGCAAGTAATCTTAGAGTTTGGAATTTCATGTAATTCAAAACACTAGTATTCTTAGAGCTTGTAATTTCATGTAATTCAAAACACTGATAATTTTAGAGCTTAGAATGTCATGTAATTCATAACACTAATAATTTTAGAGCTTAGAATGTCATGTAATTCATAACACTAGTAATCTTAGAACCTAAAATTTCATGTAATTCATACAATAATAATTTTAGAGCTCGACATTTCATGTAATTCAAAACATTAGCACTCTTACAGCTTGGAATTTCATGTAATTCAAAACACTGCTAATCCTAGAGTTTGGAATATCATACAATTCAAAACACTAATAATCTTACAGCTGGAAATGTCATGTAATTCAAAACTCTAGTAAGCTTAGAGCTTGGAATATCGTGTAATTCAAAAAACTAGTAATCATAGAGCTTGGAATGTCATGTAATTCGAAAATCTAGTCACGTTACAGCTTGGTATTACATGTAATTCAAAACCCTAATAATCTTACAGCTTGAAATGTCATGTAATTCAAAACTCTAGTAAGCTTAGAGCTTGGAATGCCATGTAATTCAAAACACTAATAATCTTAGAGCTTAGAATATCATGTAATTCAAAACTCTACTAATCTTAGAGTTTGGAAATTCATGTAATTCAAAACAGTAGTAATTTTAGAGCTTGAAATTTCATGTAATTCAAAACAATAGTAATCTTAGAGCTTGAAATTTCATCTAATTCAAAACACTGATAATCCTAGAGCTAGGAATTTCATGTAATTCAAAGCAATAATAATCTTAGAGCTTAGAATGTCATGTAATTGAAAACACTAATAATTTTGAAGAACATTAGTTTGATAAAGTTTCCGAGTTTTGTTAAATTTAACAGGTTGAACATTACTGTTAAATTCGTGAAGAATAAGACTATTGACTCCATCTTGGCCGTTTGCCTTGGAAATTCAGCAAAATGTTGACGTGTCCCAAACGCGCTCGTGAAGTTTTAGGTTAATGACAAACCGTCTTCATGCTTAGTATGAGTTTGGCTTTAATCACGCGTGATTCATGTTTGTCTACATATAACCTGGTGATAATTTTTTATTTCTGAAATTGCAAATTATTTTAAGCCTAATAAGTTTATTTTCTATAAAACCACCAATTCATCATCAACTTAAAAATATAACAAATTGAAAAAATTCGTCGTTATGACAACATAAACACGTTGTCTGAACAAATGTGTATGCATTTCAGACTGAAATAAAAATCTATAAAATTTCAGAATATATTACATAAAACATTACCGTATACTTTATGATTACATTTGTTTGTTTTTTTACTTTTATATATTAGTTTCTGAATATATAATGTGTTATATATATATATATATATATAATTATATAATATATAATTAAGAGATAATTATAAACAGAAAAGTATATATAAACTTTTTTGTATTTTTTTTTGCAAAATGTATTCTTACGTTTCATTGCTAAAAGGGATAATAAATAGATTTAAGTATGTCAATGTTTTTGATACTGTAAACAAGAAAATACTTCGTAAATTAAAGCATGAATAACTAGTTTTGGTCAAAGTGAAACTACAGTTATGTGAAACTACAGTCATATCACATAAGTCAACTTGAATAAGAAACATAACGGAAAAAACCATTTTACTTGAATATATCCATTCTGGAGAAGTTAACTTAGAGCAGTATTTAATAAAACGAATTCATTTTCAGATAGGCTTATCTTTTATTTTAAATAATTTCTGGGACAAGACATACCGTTGAAAGCCACAAAAATCACGAGACGAAGAAAGGCCGACATCCCATCACACATGTGACGACTCTCGTCCCTTGATCCGGGCACACACCTTAGATATCAGAACACGCTTAGCACGTTGGGTCTCCAACACGAAGTTTGCTAACGTATTAAACTAACAAACAGTCGGCCCAGTTTCTCTGCTACACCACCTGGCTTCTGAAAATAGGAGAAAATTTGTTCTGCGCTTGCGCAAGTCCATTTCCTCCCGTGAAGCACGGCGACGCGCGCTCAGTAGACGCGCGACTGCGATTATTGCCGTCAAGTTAGTCTTAATTCCTAACGTGGTATGCACGTGTTAAATGACGGCTGAAGCTAGAGAATATTATATATAATAATATTAATATGTTTTATTTACCTTTATGTATGTGTGAGGATTTGTTTTTCTTCAGATAAAGTGTGAAACTCTTATTGAAGTAACGAGCAACTTTTTTTTTTCTTCAGATAAAGTGTGAAACTCTTATTGAAGTAACGAGCAACTTTTTTTTTCTTCATATAAAGTGTGAAACTTTTATTGAAGTAACGAGCAACTTATTCTAATTGTTTTTAGTTTCTTTTTGAAGATCCCTTAAGTTTCACTATTTGTACCCTTATAATTAGATAAATAGCTTACAATTGGCGAACTTATGCGACACCTGTACCATATACATGATATCGTGTAGTTTAGTGCTCTGTCGTGACGCCAGATGTCCTTGTATGGCGGGCGAGTTTAAAGAGTACCTTTAGAGATCTTTTGAAAATTTCTCCACGTGCCTTGCGCCACAGCGCCCCTCAACGGTGAATACTTACGAGAGCACTTGCAGAGATAGGGCAGACGGGCGATTTGATCATAGAGCTAAGCAGTCGTCGAAGGCATTCTTCGTGCGGGAAAGAACTGATTGACACGTAGAGCAGCTCGCTTTGGGGAGCGGCGGCTGGCCCGTCGTATTCAGAGAAAACATTAATATGGTTACGTTCAAGAACGTCATCGTCGGTACTGAACATTGGACAAAAAGAAAGAGCAGTGAATGTTGTAATAACCATTAACTGAAATAAATAAATTCTGTTATTGTTTCTAAGAGCCCTAACTATTCACCACACCTGAAGCAGACGTACAACATGACTAGTCAGAGACGATTCTTGCGGTTAATCTTCTACTGTTTTGTGTTATTGTCCTGTGTTAATGGAAAAGGTAAGCAATCTCTTAATAAGTATTTTCCAAGTTATATATAATTTGAAATCTGTAAATTGAGGTTAAAAATTTATACCTAATTATAAATTAATATTTAAACATTTACTACCATATTCTACGTTTTTAAATTAAGAATAACCATCGCAAATCTTTAGACTACTGTTTATTGCTTAACGTATAGTCTAGTGTTTCTCGAGTAGAAAGATATTTTATTATTGTCTCATTTTGTCTTTCATACTTTACGACTTGTTTAAAGTTAAACATATAAACTATGACAGCCACCGTTTCCTCTTCTCCGCCCGGGTTTTGCAGAGTCAGCAGGCTATTTTAAGGGAGATGATCACTTTGCTATTTTCGTTCCAAGGCGTGTTTCATCCTACCAAATGTTGAACTACGTATAAAAAAAAATAAAATAGTTTATAAGAAGTGTGAATGATGAAAAAAGAACTCGGTCAATACTGATACCTTTCTAAAAACTAACTGTACATATACGGTGTGAACGTACCTAATAAGGTGCTTTGATTGGTTCTTGTGAAGGTATAGGGAATAAGGTGTAGCATGTGAGGGTAAAAACTGATTTGTACAATGAAATAATTTCGTGTGATTACGCCTGGATTTCATGTGATTACGCCTGGATTTTGCGTGATTACGCCTGGATTTCGTGTGATTACGCCTGGATTTCGGCCTAAACTTTAAATGGATAAGTAAAAAGGCGTTATCGAAGATTTAAAGCACATTCAGTGTAGTAAACGGGACGTGTTCAGCTCGTCCAGAAATTCTATTACATGGCTTGTTGCTCACGCTAATGTATCTCGACTATAGTTAATCTCATACACACTTTGATTATGTTGTAAATTTTGGTCAATAGGAAAGTACGTTGAACAACTTGGAGAAGTGAGATTAATAGGAAAGAAAGAAAATTATCATTGTTATATGTCTTGATCTCAATTGAAATTCGTAAATAAAATTATCCCAACTTGTGCTGGGATCCAAGATATCTTGGCTCTGTCATCTGTGAAGTAAACACTTAAAATACACACATATATATACAGGCAAAATGAAGTAATTAATATTTACAATTGGAACAGAAGACATAACGGATAAATTACGTTTTCCTACTCTTAAACAGATTTAGATTTCACCACTTAGTTGATGTAGAATTTTCTAAACAAGTCTTTCTTCTGAATATAAACTTACAGAGGTAAGTTAGAGCTATTTAGCTGAGATATTACATTAGCTGTATTAGTCTCTCGTTGCTCTTAACTGCCACCTGGACAATTTCAGCGGAAGTGAATTAGTTATTATAGATTTATACAACTCTAGTTGTCACCAAGGTGAAATTTATCTGCTTTAAACTTTACAACTTTACAATTGATTTTTAAGACATATTTTATAATTGTTCTCGTATATGTTATAGTTTCTGCACGAGGACTATCTACGCTAACATTTTAGATTGACAGACAAAAGGACAAGCAGCTAGCTAATTAACAGTACCAACTGTCAACCGTTAGGTTACTCTGATCGAGTAGCGGAATATGGCTGCCACTCTTATTATCGGTCTCAAAGAGTGGAGAGCAATTTTTAGGCAACGGGATGCGAACCACGGACCCTCAGGTTAACAGTCTGACACGCTAATCGCTAGGTCACGCACGACTCGGATACGTAATAGTGTTATTTTAATTCTTGGGCTAAAATTAATCAAATTGACATACCCGAAGACCTTGCATATTTCTGTTGTCGAATATATTTTATCTGAAATCTTTTATGGACAGGGACTGACAGAACGTCCTTAAAAAGCTGAAAATTATTCGCTCACATCTAATCTAACGAACTGCTTAAACTATGACTAAGTTTATCAAATAATAGGCAACAAAACCCAACTTTTATTGCTTCAATGCAGCCATTGTACTCGGGGATCATATGAGTGTATGAGCACAACGCATGAATACGTTAAATTAGTGTGTTAAAATTGCACCAACTGTTTAGAGCAAAGTCGATACTTTTTGGCTTATGAATACTTGCATATTCAGTACGCTCGGTGGTGGTTCGTTTTCCCTTATTATTTGTAGATTGTATATAACATTCTGAGCTTAACTGGCTTAGTTTATGGAAATGGCGACAAACCTTCGGCACCTATCATATTTGAAGTTTAAGTCACCTAAAAAAATAACAACAGTGACAACTATGAGATAAAATACAACAATAGTTATAAATAAACACAACAATAAACGTATAAATAAAATGAAACAGTCTACAAAATAACAATATGGATAAAACGGTGTTGGAAATTACGCGTAGTGGTTGTTGAAAAAGATAAAAAGAAGTATATTAT
>NW_013667913.1:95405-97689 GCF_000517525.1 Limulus polyphemus
CTTCTTCGGGTATCACTAACTGAACAGTAAATCTGTCAACGAAAACATTCTAAATTGAAGGTCGCGTGACGTGACAATGTAACAAATATACGTGTATAACAAAGATTAACTACACACGCTTGCATGTATATATATATATGTTTATCACTTTCTATTGTTTCAATTGTTTGTAAGCATTGTTGTACAAGTATAACTGTTATATTGTCACGTCACGCGACTTTCGATTTAGAATGTTTTCGTTGACGGATTTACTGTTCAGTTAGTGATAATTGAACAAGGGCATTGCCCGAAACGTTGTATCCACAATTGTACATATTAACTCCTTAGTGGTTTGACCTATAATATACTTCTTTTTCCAAAATAACAATATGACAATTAACTGAAAGAGACAAAAATACAAGTTAATTTAAATTTTATTAAGCTCTATAAAAGCTAGCAATTATTATTACTTGTACGAACGTTAAAAGAAAACCTTACAGCATGTTGTATGTTTAGATTTTGTTAGATTTTTAAAATGTTCTCAAAAATTATAAAATTTATAACTGGTTTTTTTCGATTTTTTTTTACTTGCCTTCATATTCAAATAAGTAAAAAGATATTTTTATTCTTTCAGCAGCGAAATTTTCAATATACTTACCTTCTGAATGCTGAGAGTTTATTGAGAGCAGTTATATGGCGAAATTATGCATAACTCTGCACATATTTTGCTGAAATAATCAACAAAGCTAGGAAAATGTAAACATTACCAGACCAAATCAAGCTACAAACATTACTTTAGTTTACTGTGTAACTAATTTAATATACCGGTCTGACTGGGATTGACATAAAACAAAAACTCGTAATGATTAAAAACTCTTATTAATATTTCGACTCATAAACCCAATAATATATCTACAGTTTCGACCAGCTTATAAGATTTAAGTTAGGCCTAAGGTGACATTGCACAATAATCCTCGTTAGCGTAAGAAATAAAATTGTCGTGGGTTTATTTGCTGTTAGATTATCCTGGCCACCGC
Source organism: Limulus polyphemus (assembly GCF_000517525.1). Lineage (NCBI taxonomy): Eukaryota > Metazoa > Arthropoda > Merostomata > Xiphosura > Limulidae > Limulus > Limulus polyphemus. The sequence goes on from NW_013667913.1 coordinate 96,422, forward strand.
TGGTAACGAAACCCAATTCTTAGCGTTATAAGCCCTCAGTTTTATAGCTGATCCACTGGGGCAAATGAAATAATAAAAGTGTAATAAATATGTAAGTAAATATATATATAAATTTGTACAGTGTGAGACACAGAAACAGAATTAGTACAGTAAAATGAATTTAGTGCAGTTCTTTACGCTAGCATTTTAGATTGATAAACAAAAGAACAAACAGCCAGTTAATTAACAGTACCAACTGTCAACCGTTAGGTTACTCTGATCGAGTAGCGGAATATGGCTGCCACTCGTATTATCGGTTTCAAAGAGTGGAGCGCAATTTTTAGGCAACAGGATGCGAACCACGGACCATCAGGTTAACAGTCTGACACGCTAAACGCTAGGTCACGCACGGCCCGGATACGTAATAGTGTTATTTTTTATTCTTGGGCTAAGATTAAATAAAGTGACATACCAGAAGACTTTGCATATTTCTGTTGTCGAAAATAACCTCCTCACTGAAAAAGCCCCAAATTTTGTAATAGAAATATATTTCTTGTTTCCTTTCTTGTTCTCAAAGGCACGAATTTTACCAGCATCTTGTAAACAGTGACCTTAATTTATGATTTTCTTAAACAATAACTTTCGGTTAAATTCATTTTAATATCGTCAAATATAGATTTACAGAAGGTTCAGAAAGAAAAAAAAGTCACAGTAACATATTTTTTGAAGGCAAACAACAGTCAGTCAAAGAACGTATTGTCGCAAAGTTAATTAGTGTCACTATACAGGTGTGCCCCCAAGTGGCACAGCGGTATGTCTGCGGACTTACACCGCTAGAAACCGGGCTTCGATACCCGTGGTGGGCAGAGCACAAATAGCCCTTTCTGTAGCTTTGTGCTTAATAACAAACAAACAAACTATCTATTCGACGTCAGATGTTTTTAGATGATTGTGGAAATCTCTAAACCCAGTTGTCACTTAAGGTCAAAATAAAATATAATAAAAAGTGGGTGGAAATTGACATTACTGATATGTGCCAGGCTTTATATTGGAAGTTTGAACATAAGTCTACCTTATTTTTATAATTCACATTCAGATTGAACAATTTCAATGCCTTAAAGAAAATCAATCTCTGTCAGAAATATTCTGAAAATTCGACAGTGAGACTAATACTAATAACTAGGGTTTACTGCTTTTTCTTAGGGGCCGGGCGTGGCCAGGTGATTAGTGTTCCGGACTGTGGATTCAAGAATCCATGTTTTACTTCCTGTCACCGTAGACCCCCGGTG
>NW_013667913.1:98619-101845 GCF_000517525.1 Limulus polyphemus
AAATTAGGGACGGCTAGCGCAGATAGCCCTCGTGTAGCTTTGCGCGAAATTCAAAAACAGACAAACAAACAAATAATCCTACTCTTCAATTAGATTAGCCAAATAGTTGACAATGGATGCTGTTGACTGGCTGCTTTTCCTTTAGTCTATATTCTAGGTTACTGTACAGTTTTAGATTTATGTTTGTGATACTGAAGAACAACAAAAATGATCTGAAACACCGCTTGAATGTGCTGTTTTAAACTTAGGGAAATATATATAACAAACTACCAGAAAAATCTTATCGATCCAAATCAGTTCAAATTTAGAGACGGCTACCGCAGTTAGCCCTCGTGTAGCTTTGAACGAACATATGAAAACGTTGTTTTTGGAAACTTTCATAAAATTCCTGGACACAGAATTGTTTTACATTATTTATTTGTTGCTAAATAGTATAAAAAGACGAGCTGTTAATTATATTAAATGTGTCAGTTTTCATTATTAAGAAATAAGGGAAGTAAATAGGTTTTATTCAACTGCTCTCGTATCTCACCATATCATCCTTCTGTACTACAAATGAGCTCCCTGTTTTTATATACGTACATAAAGCTGGACATATCCGCATTTACAAGATATCTTAGAGAAATTTAAAACATCCTGAACAGAACGTGGGCTATGGATTGTTACACGCCAATCAAACAAGTCGGCAAATTACATGATACATCACGAGTTTTAAGGTTATTTAAAAAGCAGGTTATGAAATAGTCATCCTTGATTTTCTGTCACTGAGTGACCACTGAGTAGAAATTCGAGAATGATGTTATTTTTAGGATTAATGGTCCTCACTTAAAAAAGTGGTGTAAATGCTAGTAAACTAAATGTCGCCTTAAATAATGAAACATTTGCGAGTCATGGCCTTAAAACGTTATGACATCATTTCCTGTCTAACTGATGTTATTTCTAGCTGTCTTTCAAGAGTATCAGTATCTTGATGACGTGTATCTATGTGTAGTGTTTCATCATTGTAGATTAAAGCGGTTGTGTGTGTTCATTATGATAATAACGGTTTACATCGCATTATTTTCTGTTCGTATGTTTTGATTATACACTATTCGTCGTGTTTTTCTTTACAATAATTACGTTTTCCTTATCAAATACGTAACAGTAATATTTATAGATATTACCATGTGGTAATATCTACATCGGTATGATAAGTAAGACAAGATAAATATATTTCTTGACATTACAAAATTAAAAGAGAACAACTGTTTTCTAACTCCTAGCCTGAACAAGAAGTTTAACTGTAATATTTATAATTTCAAAATGATAAACCCACACAAATGAACGAAATATTAACGAATGGAATGAATATATTTGATGTTTTTAACGGCAAGTTTATCAATAATTTAAAAACAATATAGTGTCTTCAAAATATTCAGCGCCCTCTGCATTAAATAGCTGCATCGAATGAATATTTGTATAATAAAAAACTCAAATGACTTAATTAATTTAATGTTCGTGTTATGCGCATAATGTAAACATATGGAGGTTACAATATATATATATATATATTATATTTATGAAGTTTTCTTGTTTGAAAAACTAGGGGACGCTGTTAGTTTAGTAAATAAGAATTGTGTTACTATTTTGGCAAGACAAGAGGACTGGATGGTTTACTGTAGATTCCTTGCCAAAAGTCTTATCATTAAGATACATCAACAACAATGTTTAGCGCTAGTTTTTACTTGAATATTTTTGTGACTCCGGAATGAAAAGTTTGTTTAATTCAATTTGTACAAAATGTTTACATAAAAAAAGATAATATATGGTCTTAGTCATATTTTAGGTTTATGTAAACTCATGCCGTATTCTTACATAAAAAAAAAAGATAATATATGGTCTTAGTCATATTTTAGGTTTATGTAAACTCATGCCGTATTCTATGACGAGCGATCACTGAAAACAACGAATCAGCAAATAGTCACAAACACATGATCATGTTACTGTTGTATTAAAAAAACAAAAAACAATTGAATATAAATATTATTTTATGGCTGTGCCCTTGTAGCTTCAAAATCACTTTCTGTAAAGTTAAGAAGTCAACACAGTCAGAAAATGCGTATATTAATAACGGTTTTCTGTTTCCTTTCGTTAAAGGGTATTAAAGTAGAACTTCAGAAGCAGAGTAATTAATTTGTGTGCTTATAATCCGCCCCCCCCCCGGTGGCACAGCGGTATGTCTGGGGACTTACAACGCTAGAAGCCGGGTTTCGATACCCGTGGTGGGCAGAGCACAGATAGCCCATTGTGTAGCTTTGTGATTAATTACAAACAAGCTTATAATCCATTTTATAATGTTAGTTTAGTCTTATTAAGTCGTATTATGTATGGTGATAAAACAAGCATAAATTAGATCCTCTACATAAACAAAAGAAAAACATTTAATTTCTATGTTCTTTATCTTTTAGTTTCTACCCCTCCCCCCAGAAAAAGAAAAAAACATTTTAAAAGCACTTGTTAGATCTGTACGCTTGTCGCTCTATTCTTGTGGCTCAGCGGTATGTCTGCGGGCTTACAACGCTAACAACCGGGTTTCGATACCGTGGTAGGTAGAGCACAGATAGTCCATTGTGTAGCTTTGTGCTTAACTTTAAACAAACAAACAAACTTTTTCAAAGTAAATGTCCCCCCCATTGAACAGCGGCAAGTTTGCGAACTTACAACGCTAAAATCCGGGGTTGGATTCTCCTCGGTGGACACAGTAGATAGCTCTAAAAGGAAGAAACAAACCAGAACTAATCCATTTAATGCGTGTGTCTGTTAGTTTTAACGCAAAGCCACATTGGGCTATCTGCCGTGTCCGCCTCGGGGAATCGAACATAGTATTTTTGCGTTGTAAGGCCGTAAATTTACCCATGACATATCGGGGGAATAGCCACTAAAGCTCAAAATCGTGTATATACACGCGGTTTGAGAATATGGAGGTATTAAGTTCTTTCTATTATCAGTCAAATTAGGCAAAAATGCATTACCTTGTTCCATGTCAATTCAACTGTTGAGAAAGTTGGACATTTTCTTTTTATAATGTATGCGTTGTGCTCATATCATTACTGAGGATCACATATCATTAGTGAGGGTCACATACCATTACTGAGAATCACATATCATTACTGAGGATTAGATATCATTACTGAGGATCACATATCGTTACTGAGGATCACATATCGTTACTGAGGATCACATATCG
>NW_013667913.1:102597-103513 GCF_000517525.1 Limulus polyphemus
AGATCACATATCGTTACTGAGGATCACATATCATTACTGAGGATCACATATCGTTACTGAAGATCACATATCGTTACCGAGGATCACATATCATTACTGAGGATTATATATCATTACTGAGGATCACATATCATTACCGAGGATCACATATCATTACTGAGGATTATATATCATTACTGAGGATCACATATCATTACCGAGGATCACATATCATTACTGAGGATCATATATCATTACTGAGGATCACATATCGTTACTGAGGATCACTTATCATTACTGAGGATTATATATCGTTACTGAGGATCACATATCGTTATTGAGGATCATATATCATTACTGAGGATTATATATCATTACTGAGGATCACATATCATTACCGAGGATCACATATCATTACTGAGGATCACATATCGTTACTGAGGATTACATATCGTTACTGAAGATCATATATCATTACTGAGGATTATATATCATTACTGAGGATGACATATCATTACTGAAGATCATATAAACGCAGCAAATGTTAGATGTTGGTATAAAACTTAGAGAATTCCTAGATTATGTAAATATGAATGATAGTGCTATTTGGATCATCCTAAAGGTAAGAGAAGCTTAATAAAACGAAAGCCAAGAGTTAGCACAAATAAGAATTAGTTAGTGAACTTAGCGTTCAAACTGACAATCCTTAGAAGAATATCCCGAACTATATCTTAAAATTTTTTATTGTTTTAATTTCAGGCACAATTTGCTCAAGTATATTAAAAAGTAAAACAAATGAAAAACAAAGGTTTTTGTCACTAAGAAAGATAAAGTCTTCATTATGTGTTGAAGTCTAGTTTCAGTAAAAACAGTTGTCATCATCAGGGCTTGTGAATACAGTAATAGCTTAGACTATATATATATATATATATATATT
>NW_013667913.1:103881-105858 GCF_000517525.1 Limulus polyphemus
TAGTACTATATATATATATATATATATATTATTTTTTACAGAAAGTAGGCTTATCTTCATGGGGTTCTGATTACTTTGAGTTACAAATTGAGTTACAAACAAGTCGTTGTCTTAGATTGAGGAACTTATACTACAAGAGTGGAGTTACAATTTAGTTAGCTTTTTATAACTTCCATAAAATGCCAAGTTTCTATTCACCAATAAGTTTGGGAGATACTTCTCATTTCACGAGAAGGCATGGTATGTAAAGATATGTCAGTAGAATCACTCCAGTACTTTCCAGTGGAATATGGTAGTATTATACTGGCCATCTTCCTTATTATATGTGAGATTTGTATGTATTTTGTCCGTATAAATATTTACATCTTACATTCATCTACTGAAAACTTGAAAAATACACATCGTTTGGACTAAAAGGTATATATAGTGTGAATATTCAATATTCTTAACAACAACAAAATATATATCAAAGTTAAGAGATTTAACATAAAGTGATTATTGAGAGTACACACTGACGAGAGATAACTATTTTCTGCAGGCCATCCTTCTTCTAGTCTAGACTTTCTATATATGTGTATAGTCCAATTGCTTTGAGCATCATGTTCAAAGAGAATAGCTCCATGAATCTTTTCTCAACTTTAATGAAGCTCCATAGCCGCTTTAATTTGTGGTTGTTTCCCCATTAAACAGTAGATCTTACTATATCCAATGTAATATACTTCAGGCGAAAGGATCTCTTTGGGCAGGAATGCAGTGAACAAATGGTTATTAGCGTAGTACTTGAACTTTTAGAGGAAATGTGATCCTGACGGAATTCCCTGTTATAGGAAGCGAAACGATGATCCACTCTAGGGAGGTTTTATATTAGATGTCCAAGAATGGCATGCGAGATTTCTCATTTGTGTCTTCGTTCTTTATGGGAAGACGAGGCCATCTTACTTGCATTGAACGTCCCTGGAGTCCCTCCGTACATAGGTTATTACGTCCTTCTGTACATAGGTTATTACAGAACTGGAAATAGTCATCCTGGCAGGTGTACAGACAAGTAGGCCTATTTTATTTAGATCATATTACAATGGTTAAGAATTAAAATTTGTTTATTAATCTTTAGATTAAGTTACAAAAAAAAAAAAAACTACAACAAACAAACTTAACTGGTTGAGAAGGCAATTCAATAGTTTGATTTTACTATTCTCGGTTTTGTAATGGCAAGTGTACATGTCCTTCGAAACTTAACGCGTTTCATCTCGTCTGTCTTTGCTTTGTACGCGTTTAAACGCAGGCTATTTCTGTTGCGGGTGGAGTCGTAGAACGTGTTTAAAACTGACGTGGTTTTTTTCCAACCAACATGAAAGTTTTTTAAAGTGAATCATCTAGTTCCCGCTAGGTGACGAACTCTTTCTTTATAAAATGAACCAGCAATTCTACAAAGAAACAAACTTTTTACACAGTGATAATTATTTTGTCTTATAACGATATTCATAAATATGGTAAACATTTGAAAGTGAAATTGTCCGAGTTATAAAACTTATGATTTATTTAAATTCATGGTATTTCGTAGCGAAAGAAATCGTTAATGTAAAGTGAATATGTTAAACAGAAAACTAAGTTGTTTGTTATTAAGCACAAAACTCCACAATGTGCTGTGCCTCCCGCGAGTATCAAAACTCGTTTATTAGCGTTATAAGCCCTCATACTTTCCGCTGAGCCACCGATGGGTAACATTAAATCGAATATTAGTAGCGGATATTCCCAATAAATTTGTTTGTTTGTAATTAAGCACAAAGCTACACAATAGGCTATCTGTGCTCTGCCCACCACGGATTAGAGGATTTGTTTGTTTGTAATTAAGCACAAAGCTACACGATGGGCTATCTGTGCTCTGCCCACCACGGATTAGAGGATTTGTTTGTTTGTAATTAAGCACAAAGCTACACGATGGGCTATCTGTGCTCTGCCCACCACGGATTAGAGGAT
>NW_013667913.1:106391-112022 GCF_000517525.1 Limulus polyphemus
GTCCTCGTGTAGCTTTGCACGAAAATTCAAAACAAACAAACAAACTTTTTCATTTGCTTCGAATTATACCCCTTATAGTCTAGATCTTTCGCTTGATTTTCCTTTGGTGACTGGTGAAGAACAAAATTCAAAACAAACAAACAAACTTTTTCATTTGCTTCGAATTATACCCCTTATAGTCTAGATCTTTCGCTTGATTTTCCTTTGGTGACTGGTGAAGAACAAAATTCAAAACAAACAAACAAACTTTTTCATTTGCTTCGAATTATACCCCTTATAGTCTAGATCTTTCGCTTGATTTTCCTTTGGTGACTGGTGAAGAACAAAATTCAAAACAAACAAACAAACTTTTTCATTTGCTTCGAATTATACCCCTTATAGTCTAGATCTTTCGCTTGATTTTCCTTTGGTGACTGGTGAAGAACAAAATTTACATGAATAATATATAAACGTTTACTTAACACGAAGCATTCCCATCTTGTGTAGTGTGTTTTTATGGAATTGTTCAAACTCATTGGTTTTCGCCATGTGCAACATTATTGTTACAGCTGAACAAAACGTGACTAATATCAAACTGATTTCATTGGTCATTCTAGTAAGGGTTTGGAATTTTTACAAGGATTTTTTGCCATTAGCAACAATAAGTATGCATACGTAGACAAGACTGAAGCAAGTTTACAAGGAAAATTATTCTACAACGATGTATAAAAAATAATGTGGGGAACCAGAGTGTTCTGCTTTGTTATCATTTTATCAGCACGTCTTTCCAGTCACGATCTGAACGTGTAGCAATATGTAGCAGATGAGCGAAACGGTGTCAGAATTGTAACGACTGGTTTAACCACAGTACAAAAAACTGAATATAAAAAAAATCTCCAAAATCTACAGAGATGATGGAAGGAGAAAATAAGGAATATTTTCCAATAGAATCGTTGTCACGAGGTCTAAGGATGCTGGAAAACCTGGCATTTACACCCATAAATTACCATGGTGATTGCATGGTGTCCATTCCTTAAAGTGGAAACGTTAAAACGTTTAAAAGTAGTTTTGCTATGCACCGTAAAAATAATTATTGGAACACTTTTAGTGCTTTATCTGTTTCTACCTTATTTGAATTTCCTTAATGAAGATATCCTGGTTTTGATATATTTGTAACTAACGTGCCAGGTAAAACATGTTGTGCTCAGTAAATTTGAAAATTCCTTTAATATGAAACATGAAAGTACTTCGTTTATCTTCTAATAATTAACATTAATTTATCAGGTAATTATAGTTCATATTGTCTTACTGAGTCAACATCTTTATCACCACTGAGTCAACATCTTTATCACCACCTTCAGTTTCGTATTTTTTTACTTTCGTTGAAAGCTCAAACTTTGCAGTATGTGTTTTTAAGCCTCTTTTTTGTGACAAACACGTAGTTGTTTTGTTTTTAGCCGTTTGTTTAATACTTAAAATCACGTTTATAATGCAAATATATTTGAATAGATTCGCCCACATTTTACAGCAACTTTGTAACAATAATTTATCCATCACAATAAATATATTTTTCCAGAAAATTTCTCCGTTTCTTTATATGTTCGAAGTTCCCATGTCCAACACTAGGTGTCTTCGGTACTGGAACCTAAAACTTTTGAATTATATAAAAAAAGCTTGTTTGTTTGTAGTAAAGTACAAAGCTAGGCAAAGGGCTATCTGTGCTCTGCTCACTACGGGTATCGAATCCGGTTTCTAGCGTTGTAAGTCCGCTGTGCCACTGAGAGGGGGAAGGGGGAAAATGAACGTGAAGCCAGTTCACTGATATATATATATATATATTTATTTAATAGTTTATCCCGAGTGATGAGTCTGAAACGTTATAAATAATGTATTTTATTTACACCTATAGCGTGTTCAGCGTACTAAGTTATTAACACCTTTCATTTGTAATAACAGTATGCATAATTCATTCATAATAGTTTAACTTCAATAATATGCTTCCGCTATGCCACTGGGGGGCAAAAAAGGGGGGAATGAACGTGAAGCCATATATATGTTTATTTAATAGTTTATCCCGAGTGATGAGTCTGAAACTTTATAAATAATGTATTTTATTTACACCTATAGCGTGTTCAGTATGCATAATTCATTCATAATAGTTTAACTTCAAGAATAATAGTAATGAAAATTGTTATATAATTCGTATTTTATCCTATCCGGAAGCCTATTTCCTCCATTTCAATATGGCTTCGTATTGTGACAATATGAACTACCAAGTATTAATGCACCATTAGAGCGCTTGAAAAGTAGAATGCACGTTCTATGAAATGGTTCACATTTTAAGAATTATTTATAATTTTAGTTTATTATATTATAAATAGTTGATTTATAAACATTAAAATTCATTGATAATTTGTTCAAATCAACAAAATCTTATGCATAGAATGAGTAAAAGTCCCTATTTTGAACTACAGAACAAAGGGAAGGCAAACAGTTGGCACCACCCGCCTTCTACATCACCTACTCCTAATCGAATAGCGAGGTTGATAACGTACCAGCTGTTGAAACCATTGCGCTTAACCAGGAAATTACGAGCGATTCACCGTCACGTGCACCATCGATGGCTTAGCTGTAAGTCTGAGAACTTCTCACACTAAAAATCTGATTTCGATACCCGCGGTGGGCAGGGAATCGGTAGCTCATTTACTTAACGATAACAAAACACAGACACGTTCGTTTTGATACATGTTACCGTGTTTCAGCCTAAATTAAAAGTTTAGACATCTTCAAAACTCGTCTCAGATAATGATAATCATTTAGAGTTTTATGAAATCTATAAATATTTCAAATTATAGCTGCAATATTTCACAGGAGTCATTATTTTAACAACAATTTCTAAGGAGGTTCAATATTATATTACACAGGAGTCATTATTTTAACAACAATTTCTAAGGAGATAACAAGATTATATCACAAAGGAGTCATTACTTTAACAACAATTTCTAAGGAGATAACAATATTATATTACACAGGAGTCATTATTCTAACAGCAATTTCTAAGGAGATAACAATATTATATTACACAGGAGTCATTATTTCAACAACAATTTCTAAGGAGATAACAATATTATATTACATAGGAGTCATTATTTTGACAACAATTTCTAAGGAGATAACAATATTATATTACACAGGAGTCATTATTTTAACAACAATTTCTAAGGAGATAACAAGATTATATCACAAAGGAGTCATTACTTTAACAACAATTTCTAAGGAGATAACAATAAATATTCTGTAATTGTTTACAAATTCAACTTTATCATATATGTTATATTAAGATGCTTCGATGTTCTTGAATCGTCAAGTTGAATTTATATAATGAATTATAACTGAAACTTTAAACTATGCTTTATGAACCTTATTTATACACATTTTAGTATAACATAACGAAATGCGTTTGGTGGCTGTATCTTCCGTGACAAGAACGTCATCAGTTATTCATAACCTGACTACGTATTTATGCATTTATTGTTCTCTTGTCTTTTGGAGTTGCTTGTGTCCCTACGAAGTATAAAGTAGTTATTTGAAAATGGAATGACAGAGAAAAAGAAAATCAGGATAACATGCCAGTCGCACAAGATGAATGTTGAGTATAAACACATAAACTGATTTCTGTGGAAATACTGTCGAAAATGACGCCGGTATTTTTATTTGATGGGACATGGGGAAAGAAAGCAATAGTAAACGTATTTAAAGGCAAATATAGCAATTCGAGCCCTCTATAGAGTTTAGTTCAAACTATTCGTATAACCAGGAATCAGTGTCAAAAAACGTTCTTGTAGATGTAAATCAAAGGTTGTAATAAGAGCATAGGGTCCGTTCAGACCATCCATCACACATTGAAAAGTACTTAGTAGCAAGCACCTTGTTTTGAAGGATACAATAAATCAAAACGTATAGTTTAATCAGCAGAGTCGAGAGCCAATAGTAAGAAAGCATCATATGTGCATAAAAGAATCACAACGTTTATCTAGGACAATATCAAGAGGTGCTTTTGTTAGGACAAAATAGAACTTAAAGATAGCATAATCATAAGAAAGAACGTATGATTAATATCTTGATATTGCGAATATCTTATTAATCATTGGTATTTTATATTAGTTTATACGCTTATCAACCGTTTTCTGTTAAACACCTGAGCTGCTTGTCAAAAATGTTATTTTAACAGATAGGCGTAGTAGGAGTTCAACTTTAATTGTGTGTTATATAACTTCTTAAAAAACACACTGAATCCACACGGTCATCATTCTTTCAAACAAATTACGTGTTCACGGGAACAGATATACTGACTGATATGATAAGCTAAAGATTATGGATTACATTATTAGAAATTTTAGGTATTGACGAATTTCCTGGAGATTCATACATGAATGTAATATACGTTGTTTCTGTAATTCCGTATCAGATATCTTACGTTGTTTCTGTAATTCCGTATCAGATATCTTACGTTGTTTCTGTAATTCCGTATCAGATATGTAATATACATATTTCACAATTTACCGAATAAATAGAGCTGATTAAAAGCTAGAGAAATAATTTAGTACATTTTAAAATTAGTAGTTTTTTTCCCGCCACCAGACAGTAAAAAGTTTCAGACTGTACATGGATACATGGTATTGTTTTGATGCATTATGGGAGTAGTTTCCCGCGACATCAGAAAATACTTTTCAACTCCAGATTGTTGGGTATCAAAAGTTTCTGGTAATGGGTATTGCTTTAAACCAATAAGTCGTCAACACCTACTGAAGTCTTGAGCATTTCTTATTTTCTGTAGGATTTTGATTTTTTTTTTGGAAGATAGAAGGAAACTCTCTCTCTCTCTCACTCCTAAATGCGCTGAACGCGACCTCTGGAGGAAAGTGAAGGAAGAGCCTTAGCTTGTTTGGTTAAAAACATTCGATGAAAATTATAATTTATTTACTCACAAATATTTTTGTTTTATCTTCACAGATATTTGACAAAATTGAATTAATAAAAATTTAAATCCGTCTTTCATCGGGTGATCCTGTTTAGAACGTTATAAATCTATTTATATACTTAAGCAAAAAATAAAATAACTGGTTCACAACATCATGGGTCAATAATTGATCTCCTCTTTGTAACATTTGATTTATATTGATTGTTATTTTTCTAGTTTCACACGTAATTTTACTTCAACCTAGTGTTCAACTACATTCGTTGTGAAAAATTAATTATCTTTATTAAATCACCTCTAAATGGGTACGAGGGTTCAGACAGAAGTGAAAATCTTTGTTGCTTCCTAAAACTCATTATGTTTAGCATAGATTATATAATTGAATATTTTAATACGATCGATATTTTGATATTAGATACTTTAAATATTACATTCATATAATTTTATTGTACTATTATTTATAATATTTAATAGAATTAGTATGCTTCTGATCAGAAGTTATTATTAACTTTTTACATGACCCTATTCCTTCGAGCAACTTTCCAAAGGTCAAGAAAAAGTCTTTGGCTATAACGAAGTGTTATTTAGTTAAGACATTAGGGACGTTGATGCATCTTTTTGTTTGTTTGTAATTGAGCACAAAGATACACAATGGACTATCTGAGCTCTGCCCA
>NW_013667913.1:112043-120223 GCF_000517525.1 Limulus polyphemus
TGAATTTTGACAACGCTATTTCATAAAGTGTTTCCTCAGTGTTATATAAGGAAATCAGAACAATTACATATTTTTTTTTACAGAAACTAAACTTTCAAAAACTTTAGTCAGAAAAAAAAAAGATGAAATGATCTCCGACATTAAACTCTGATATTCCAGAAGAAAAAAAAAAGCGATTGAAATCTTAGATAACTTATATTCACGAGCAGTGCACGCGAGGTCATTAGCGGACAAAAGAACTATGATGACCAAAGTAATGTCTGTCAAAACGATGAGCCAACGTCCGGACTAGTAACGCCCATTCAGGCTTTTACACATCCTCCTACTATACGTAAATGATACATCAACAAAATGTGATGTTACATTTGCAAGCATGTCATTTATTTAGTGGCGTCTTTATTTCAATTTTCTAAAAGGTGCACCTGCAATGTAATGACGTCTCATTAGAAAATCACTTTCGCTGTGAAAAAGTTATACTTGGTTAGGGTTACATTATTCACTTTTTTTAAACTAACTATCAGAAGTGCGCGCAATTTTGTGTTAATATTTTCTCGTTCTTGTAAGCTGTACATCAAAAAATAGATGGCAGAAAACACCATATCTATACTCTTGTTTTTAAACTCTTTCTTTTGTGGACCATCTTTAGTGTTTAGAAATAATTTATTTAAATTTAATTTCATTAAATAGACTACCGACTCAAATTACCTACCACACGGTACACGGTATTCTATTAAGGAAATATTAAATACATTTAAATTTAAAATAAATTAAAGTTTTTAAATTAATTGTTACAATTTACAAGTTAGTTCTTTACTCTATTTTTCAGTGAATTTAAATTGTTTAAATAGGTTCGTTAGTTCTATGTTCGCACCCTTTTCTCCTCGGTAAATCCTAACTGGAGACGGAAACTCACAATATGACAGTGTTCCAGAGCTGTAGTACTGTGTAACAGGATATTGGTTTTAGCTGGATATCAGTGTAACCCTGAAACTCTTATGTTCTATATAGAAATCCTATACAAAGTTGATCCAAAAATAAACATGGAATATGGAATTCTAAACGTGGATTAACAATTATATATTGTACAAGCAACTTCAACATACATAAAACTTCAGTTTCGCTTATTAAGTGTTCTCTTGCTCGCTGTTTGCCCTCAAAACCTTGAGCATTTCTTGCTTATTTCAGGATAGTATTAAGCTTGTGAAATTTAACACCTTTGATTTCAGAGCTTCACTAGATGGCGTCTCCGTTCTGACAGCGATTATTGATCGCTTACTTATGAAAACAATGTTATTGAAATCTATTGCGATGAGAGTTGATTATCTTAGACGAGGTACTAATGGAATAAGGACGAAAACAGAGAATGAAACAAAATATTTTCTTAATAGGTTTACGGCTAAATTGTTGATAAAACAGTTTAAGTAAAATATCCATTCCAAACATCTAAGTCAACCGTGTGACAGGTAACTTTCTTTTAATGTTAAAAACTTTAAACAGCATCAATAAAGCATTTTACAAGACACAGTGAATACAGAAAGTGTCTATTTATGTACTGAAACACTCAGTTTCGTGATTATTATGGATTGTATTAAACCTGTGTAATTTAACATATTTGATTTCTTAGCTCATCTTGACAACCTAAGGGGGTCTTTGAAATTCACTTGGGAATAGCCAAAACTCTCCGAAAGCGTCATGATGATTAGGGATTGGAAAGGTGGAATATTTCGTCACGGGAAAGCAAACAAAAACAGGCTGTCTTAGAGCACATACTGTTACGATTCCTGTGTTGACAATGTAGAATACATTTTCTCCAAACAGAATTGTACTCATGATCCAAAAGAGAAGAACCTGGATTTTATTTTCACGACTATTTTTGAATTTTCTTAAAATGAAGAATGTTCTTGCTGTAGAAAAAAAAATGTAAACAATTTCCACTGTCGCGAAACTTTATCATAATGACATGATTTATATACGTGCTGAAACCACTAAGGATAAATATAAGAAGTTCGTGCGAAAATCTTACGATGATATATAGTTAGAAACATGACTTAAGGTTTTAGTACGTTAGTATGATGTATCATCTTGATACCAATACAGGAAATACGGAATAGTTAACTGATTATATGATTTAATTAATACTTAAACTAGAACATTGTTGAGCTTCATCTAATTTCGAAATCTCATTAGTGTAAAATTAAGTTTTTTGAAATATCCTTAGTGTAATAATTAAGTATTTCGAAATATCATTAGTGTAAAACTAAGTATTTCGAAATATCATTAGTGTAAAAATTAACTATTTCGAAATATCATTAGTTTAAAAATTAACTATTTCGAAATATCATTAGTTTAAAAATTAACTATTTCGAAATATCATTAGTTAAAAAATTAAGTATTTTATTTTTTGACGAAATCATCTTATGAAATAAAACCAATTGTAACGTTATTTTATAACTTTATGTATATATTAATAGGTAGGCATATAACGATTTATAAGCATAAGGAAAAGTTTCATTGGTGGTATGAAGAAGTATTTAGGTATGAAAAGGACAGACCATTGTTCTGTCGAAACACGTAGTAAAAAATGAAATAAAGCTATCCTTACCCACAAACTGTGCTATAGATAGTGAAAGGCAGTAGAAGCTGAGACGTTGTGGGTGTAAGCACTCAGCTTATTACCCTTATTTGATTTTTTATGATTTTCCATGACGGCTGAGTAGATTTATATAGGCGTTTGGATTTTGTCTGACAGATGGGATATCCCCAACGCACTTGGGTGATATTACCACAGACATTATCTATTATGACAATATGTTGACAACCTGGACCGATAACGTTAAAGCTAGGCAAATGGTCCGGCATGCTTTCACGCTGTTAATTAAAGACATTTGAGTGGGAATGTATTAAACACAGTGAACAAGGTTTTTAATCTGAAATTTTCAGAGCGAATCTTGTTCATGTTAAAGCCATTAGAAGTTAAGCCTATTTCGAACAGATCATACAGTCTTAATATTCTAATCCCGTTGAGAGCGTCAAAGACATAAAAGAAGAAAACCTTTTGTATCTTACTCACAGTCATAGTTCAAAAACATTTGTCTAAAAGGTTTTATCGTGGTAAAGAAACTTAAAAACCGAAATCCTTAATATCCTTTATACTATTGCACTCTATAATATTGTTTCGAACATGAAATATTTAAAATCATGTATTTGTTTGTTTGTAATTAAGCACAAAGCTACACAATTGGCTATCTATGCTCTGCCAACCACGGGTATCGAAACTCGATTTTTAGTGTTGTAACTTCGCAGACATACCGTTGTGCCCCTGGGGAGGGGCTTAAAGTTATGCATCAAACTATGTTTTTGCTCCTCACATTGAGGGGATTATAAAGTTTAAAGTATAGTTTTGAATATAATTTTATAAAAGGTTTAAAAATTATCTCATCACCCCAAATGAGTTAATACAAGATCGCGAATTATTTAAAATTTGACTATCATAAATAAAAATAACTATCTGGATAAAACACACTAAAACACGTTTATATCATTTACGGTATCTAAAACTCTCTTTCTTTCTGTGTTCATTTCTCTTTTACAATCCATTTATATTAATAATCGTTCTAAAAGCGGGCTGTTACTTGGGTGCATATCTTGTGGGCTGTTCTGAAGACTAATCGAAGTTAGGTCGGGGAATAATATCGTAGAGATAAATACACACACAAAATTATTTTCTTGGAATCTTTCAGTTTCAAATTTTTTACGTCGGAAAAACTTCTGTTTTTTTAGTTTAGTTTCTTTTCCCTCTGTAAAAGTTCTGAGGCTACACGAGATAAGTTTAGAGAGAAAAGAAACAGATTGGCAACTTGAAGCAGTGATTTTCAAGTACAAAATAAAGAAAATAACTCTCTCCATTAATGTTGTATTATAAGAATGGTGTCCTAGGCACAATGTCAAAAGGTTAAAAAGAAGTTGCTATAAGTTTCCTAGAACGTAGGGAAAAAAATGATGGTGTTATAAGCACGTTTTTGAAACCGTATCAGTCATACCTATTCTTAACACTATTGCACTATTAATTCATGAATGAAAAGTAAGGGGGAAAAACTGTATTAAAATATATATTTATGTAATCTTTCATATTACACTCGAGCTCAAAACTCATTACATGTGTCACATTCATCATATTAATGAATGTTTTTTTAAACATCGACAGTTCATCTTGTTTGTTTTACTGACAGTAATTACAATCTATATTTGTTGTTGTTTTTTTTGGTTTAGCGCGAAACTAACATCTCTGGGAATCGAACCCCGGATTTTAGCTTTGTAAGTACGTAAGCTTCCCGCTGACCAGCTTCGGGACTTGAAGTATTTAAATATATTTATACTCAAAAGGCTGTATGAACGAAAATATATGTTATATTTTAACAATAACGTATTGATCATCTCCACATCAAAGTTCTGACAAATTAAACGTCTCAGAAATATTAATTTTAATAATGCTATACAAAATTTAAAAAACTTATTCGTAAACCCTCGACAGTGAAATGCAAAACCATACAATCTATCAAAATACGTATTCACTCGAGTTTTTTTTTGCATTAGCGAGTCCAAAGTAGGTGCTATGGTATGAAAAATGAAGGATTTCTGACAGAGTCATGTAATAGTTACAAGTAGGCTTAATATTACATCTATTGGTTATGAAAACATGTGCATTTGCTGGTGTAGTGTATTGTCGGTACTTTTAGTGAGGCAATCTCACATTAAGGATCATCCCCATGACGCATATCTATTATTTACAATCAATAACCAATTAATGACAGAAAATTATTAATTATTAAAATTTATTTTTATCATGTTTACTGTAAGAATTGGTTCTTCTAGTTTCTTGGACAACAGGTCAATTTAGGTCATGCACAGGTCATTTTAGGAACTTTTACGCTCCCACAGTAGTTTATATGTTTTCTATTTTACGCTCCCACAGTAGTTTATTTGTTTTCTATTTTACGCTTTCACAGTAGTTTATGTGTTTTCTATTTTACGATCCCACAGTAGTTTATGTGTTTTCTATTTTACGCTCCCACAGTAGTTTATATGTTTTCTATTTTACGCTCCCACAGTAGTTTATATGTTTTCTATTTTACGCTCCCACAGTAGTCTATATGTGTTCTATTTTACGCTCCCACAGTAGTTTATGTGTTTTCTATTTTACGCTCACACAGTAGTTTATGTGTTTTCTAGTTTACGCTCCCACAGTAGTTTTCTATTATACAAAGAGCTCGTTTGTTTCCATAAAATCTTTATTTTTGTTTCTTTATAATTATCTTGGCCAGCACACATATTCATGCTATTGGCAAGTGTAGATAAAACGGTCCCTATAGGATGTATTTCGTGTTTCTTCTTCTGTGTTTATGTTGATGTACTTCGCTCCCTATCCACATATGTGGAAATTATATTCCATTAGATATTTCAAATAAGGCAGGTCCTGTTTTAAGGAGGAATCATTGCCTTTTGTGGATTGTAGTGGTTGAGAATTAAGTCCAATAAATGTTACATTAGCCAACTTTTTTTTCTCTTTCTTTTTCTCGTGGACTCGGAGTAATTACCACTTTTCTTGCTGGTCTCTAATCAGAGCCAAAGTTTCTCTGCATCTGAGTACATTCAAACAGGCTTTGTAATTACATTATGTTCTTTAATGCGCGGGTTTGACCCTAATACTCATGCTAATAGATTGAAGAGATTCCTATAGGTGATATAACTGTGTACGTATTTACATTGTGTGAAAGCTTTTTAAACGTGTGTTCACTCATACTAATAGATTATAGAGATTCCTATAGGTGATATAACTGTGTACGTATTTACATTGTGTGAAAGCTTTTTAAACGTGTGTTCACTCATACTAATAGATTATAGAGATTCCTATAGGTGATATAACTGTGTACGTATTTACATTGTGTGAAAGATTTTTAAACGTGTGCTCACTCATACTAATAGATTGAAGAGATTCCTATAGGTGATATAACTGTGTACGTATTTACATTGTGTGGAAGCTTTTTAAACGTGTGTTCACTCATACTAATAGATTGAAGAGATTCCTATAAGTGATATAACTGTGTACGTATTTACATTGTGTGAAAGCTTTTTAAACGTGTGTTCACTCATACTAATAGATTGAAGAGATTCCTATAGGTGATATAACTGTATACGTATTTACATTGTTTGAAAGGTTTTTAAACGTGTGTTCACTCATACTAATAGATTGAAGAGATTCCTGTAGGTGATATAACTGTATACGTATTTACATTGTTTGAAAGGTTTTTAAACGTGTGTTCTATGTACTTAAAATACACGCCGAAAATGCATTATCAAAGGGAGGTTATACACTAATATAAACTGCTGGTGGTATTATTATTATCGTATATCATTTGAAATAGAACGAATAAAATTGTTAATGTCCTGGAAGGCGCCTCGCTTTTGAATTGATTGCTCCTACTAGCAATAGAACCTTAATGATATGCGAATTTTTATAACCACTTGGATTTAATTAGATTTATTCGTATTTCCTAACGACAGTACTTACAAATGACGAGTCCTTTCCTTTCATTTATCTTCAGTGAAAATGTGATTTTATTGAGACAACTTATAGAGGACACACCCTATGTGCTGATCTTCTCTTAGCTGAAAACAAAAAAAAACTTTCTTTCTTATTAATAGGAAAAAGTAGGGACAGTTTGTAAAGTAAAACAAATTAACGAGCACAGTTAACGGTTCGAATCAACGAGTTATTAAAATAAGAAACAAACACAACGTCTAATTAAAGCGACCTTGTGTGTCTCTCTATGTTATATACCGTGGAGCGTTGACTTTTTGAGCTAGAGACAAACAGAACAAAAAAAAAATGTTTTTGGCCCAAAACAAAGGTTCAAGTTAAAAGTAGATTTGCAGTGGAGCCGTCCTGTTGCTAGGACAACAAAACAAGCAAAGCCTGCAGCTATTTTTAATAACACCAACTCCCGGTACAGAAATGCTAAGATGATTTCAGTGGAGTCAGCTCGTGGTATTTCGTTTTTTTTTTTGTTTTTTTGTGCTACTCATGCAGTAGGATGCACCCCCCTCCCCTGGGATATACAACAGTTCATCATTCCTTTTAAGTTGAGCTCAACATCGGTAAGAATCATGCCGAAAAATACTGCTTCCTATGATTCAATGAATAGCAAATAATATATATATATATATATGACTAGATGGGAACTACACTTATTAAACCAGCTAGGTTGATGATATGTCATCTTCATCCTGAGAGAGATTTAGATATGTCTCCTTATATATAACTTCAAAGAGAAGAAATTCCCAGTACTAAACTTTGCTGGGAAACTATATGTCTTTTGATCTGAACGAGAAATAGGATATGTACAAATTGCGTCAAGACATTTTCCAACCAAAGACGTGTGAAGTTCCTTAGATACCATTACTGACCATCAACGGAGGTAGGCTAGAAGTAGCTCGGAATTAGTGGCATAGCGGTATGTCTGCGGACTTACAACGCTCGAATCCGGGTTTCGATACCCCTGGTTGGCAGAGCACAGATAGCATATTGTGTAGCTTTGTGCTTAATTACAAACAAATAAACAAACAAAAGCTCGGAATTAAGGCCCTCAGCTGGTCTCGTATGGTATTTGTATTCAAACATGAGTATATATATTTTTCGTATTTTCCCATACAAAGTAGTGAAAACGAGAGTGCTAATTTTTCTAACTAGTAAGCTAGACAGCTTCAACAAACCACAAACTAAAATGATGTGCAATGTGTAAATAAATAAGTTACACCCTGTACGGATAATAAAGAAGAAGAAAACTTTAAGCTTCAAAATAACGCGTACGTACTCGATGAAATGTAAACTTTAGAAAGTAATTTTTATCACTTTCATTTTTTCTTCGCAACCTGTGGAGATATTAATGAATACTGAGTTCAAATAAATAATTGGTGGAGTTCATTGACAGAACTAAAATATGAGAGAAAATTACTTTTTAATGTTTAATTTGTATTTAAAGCATCATTCTGGCCATTTTTTTCATATATCGATCTGAGAAGCTAAAATATGTTCCGCCATCATGGAAGTTCTTATCCACATGCACTCGCCATCATGGAAGTCCTTATTCACATGCACTCGCCATCATGGAAGTCCTTACCCC
>NW_013667913.1:121150-132028 GCF_000517525.1 Limulus polyphemus
AATTTTGAACATTACAAATCATTCAACTTCAGTGGATTCACCTAACGTTATCGGTGGAAACTCGACCTGTAATCAGCGAGAACTACAGGGCTAGCTAGCTCCCTGTTAAGTGAATTGTACCTACGTCAACTCCAAATTAACTCGATCATCGTCAACCCTCGATAAGATATCAAGGAAGTTCGAGACTAGAAAGACGACTTTATATTGTTTTTAAGTTTGTGAAACTTTTGTATATAAATCATTGTTTGTAATAACTATTTGTAATAACTGTTATTGTATATTGTATTGTTGTTTGTATATTAAAACATATTTTTATTAAAAAATAAAACTGTGTGTATCAATCGTGTTGGCAAATATCATAAACTGGAGATATATCGGCATTTATTTAACTACTAAATTTAAATTATCATTTAGCTCGGTTTCAGACCATTCGAAATTGTAATACGTAACAGTATTTAAGAAACAATGTACATGTCGGAAGTTTGTTTGTTGAAATTCGCTCCCAGCTAGTCAAGAGCTGTCTTCCCTATCTGTCTCTAATTTAGAAGTGATAGACAATAGGAGTTAATCAACACCACCAAATTTTGAGCTACTCTTTTAGCAACGAAAAGTGAAATTGACCATTACATTTTAACGACCCTACGGCTGAAAGAGCGAGCATGATCGGGCACGAGATTCGAACCCACGACCCACAGATTACGAGTCGAGCGCCCTAACAGTCAAGTCATGCTATGCTTTAACATTAGAAGTAAGCCTCATATATAATTGTTTGTTTGTTTGTTTTGAATTTTGCGCAAAGCTACACGAGGGCTAACTGCTCTAGCCATCCCTAATTGAGCAGTGAAAGACTAGAGAGAAGGCAGTTAATCATCACCACCCACAGCCAACTCTTGGGCTTCTGTTTTACCAACGAATAGTGGGATTAATCGTCACATTATAACGTCCCCACGGGTGAAAGGGCGAGCATATTTGGTGCCCTAACCACCAGGCCATGCCGGGCCCATCATATACATAAATCCCTTCCTATTTTGTCGTTTCTACAAGTTTCCTCACTGCATACTTACTCTATGAATACCTATCACAAAAAAATGACTGTCTAGTATATAACGTTAGTTTTGAAATTTAAAAACAAAAGTAATGACAACAGAAGGTTAGTAAAATCATTCGTTACCTATCGTTAGAATAAGCAACTTATATGATTTGATCATTTGTTTATTTAGGCATAATGAGCCATCTGTGTTGTGTCTGCCAAATTTGTCTGTGTAAGTCCTGTTTAGCTCTAGCTTATGCATTATGGTTTAAATATATTTCGGTCGTTTTCTACTTTAATTTTTTTTTTACTCTCTGTTGGGCGGGGCCTAGCGTTTAGTGTGCCTAACTGTGAACGTAAGTGTCACTCCTCGTTGTCTTTTTCAAAAAAGGGTTTAAAAAACTGTACATAAAATACTATCTCCTCTCAAATATCCTTTGTTTAAAGACTTAAAAAGATGTCGAAGAATGAAAGCATAGAGTTCGCTTTTCACACAAAGATTGCTTTCGTTTGACTGAAGAGTTGAACTTATCTTTTTTTTCAAACTTTTTAAACTTTTTTTTTGCATTTTAGCTAAGTGCTCTTTTGCAGAATTGGATTCGTTGGAGCTTTTTAAAATATGTGTTTTTAGATACTTTTAAACCTCTGTTATAACTCAATCAGTAGTCTTGGAATAGGAAGATCAGGAATATGTTTTTTAATCACGTTTTTGAAAACTTCTGTGACATACTTTGATTAGAAATGCACAATGTGCTTTACTTTCTATAGTGCTACAGAATATGATGAGTATAGCACATTCTATTAGCATTGCTCACATTTTATTCACACAGAAGAAACAGAATATTATCTGCATTATCTTTTCAAACCATAAACCTCAAGGGTCATTAAATCAAATTAAATCTATACGATTGGATTCAATATTTACACACACACACACACAACTATTACAGTATATAACGATACTTTTAGTGATGTTAAGTGAAGGAGGTAAGTTAATGTTCAAACACACTTCGTGACAACGTAGTAGGAAGAGCGTATCTTAAAATTCAGTTTGAATTTGAGCTTAAGAAAGCCATTTCATTATTAATTCTGAGGTTTAGTTTCTAGAGCTATAATTGAACCCTAAATATGTCTGAGATATTAGGGTTAACTCTGACTAATTACTAGTTTATCGACACTCTAATTGCTAACAAATTACCTAGTTTTGAAGTTATTGCCACACTAACTGTTACCATATTTTTCACATTTCGAATCCAGTGGTTTAGGAACTCGTTAAATTGGCTTACCAAAGAATGTTTCATTATGCATCATAATAAAAATAACAAATTTAGGGTTAACTACAATTGTAATGTACCAGTTTTTCAAGTTATATATTCTTCGATATATTGGGATTTACAACCATACTTTGGCTAGTTTCCTGGTTCTGAAGACATTTACTTTTATTGAATATACGTTAAAAGGTAGTTTTGAGTTTTCCAATGAAATGCAACAAATTTAGTTTGATATTAACGTTCATTGTCCTAGTTTTAATATGGAAAAACTATATACAAATATATCATTAGAAGAAACTATACAGATATGTGCTGATTTGATTTATAACAAGAAGTTAAACATTGTGACCATTCCCACATCAGTTTTTCTCAAACTGGTGAACTTTGCCACAAATCGTCTCATTGTCTGATAAATAGTAATCTCTATGACTAAACTGATGTTGTCGCTATTGATTCGAGGTTGACGCCCTCTTTAGCCAATTTATTTTTATGTCATCATGAAAGCAATGGTTGAAAACCAGTCTGCAATAGTTTAAACCGTTGTGCTACTTTAGATATGTATACTATCTTCAGGAACTCGTATCAAGTTTCTCAATTTTTGAATTTCTGAATAATAGACATAGGATTATAAACATCCTGTTAGTATTATTTTACCTTGATTATTTAAACGAAGTAAATCATCTATAATTGAAGTCCTGCAACATCCTATTAGTTTTATCTTACCTTAGTTATTTAAACACACGAAGTAAACCATTTATAATTGAAGTTCTACAACATCCTGTTAGTATTATTTTACCTTGATTATTTAAAATCTTTTGAGAAATATACTTCGAAGGTTATGTCTGATAGTTATGATGTGTTTTGATATCTAATTGTCGCCTAAGTTTGTTTTTAAGAATTAGGGACCGCATTCGAGCATTAATGTGATCAAATGTAGTTTATAAATTTACTGTCTCTGCTGTCAACAAGGATACATAGGGTAAACTAAAAAAAATTGTCAACTCCTATAAAAGATCATACTCATTTCAGAACCTCTAATAAGTCGACCGTACTTGAACACGCCCTAAGTGAATGTGACGTAATGGTCCATCCTAATGAGTTTAAAATTCTAACAAGGACCAGTGATGAACAGAGCTTGCCCAAAGAGAGACCGAAGACTGAGATTAATAAAGTAAGATCGGCCTGTAAAGTACTGTTACTTTTATAAAACATTTCGTCTTTTCAAAACATTATCCATTAAACAACAACAAACGCTTGAAACAATATTGTTCTGTTATATATGTTTACAACTATTGAAACAACAAACACTTAAAACAATATTGTTCTGTTATATATGTTTACAACTATTGAAACAACAAACACTTGAAACAATATTATTCTGTTATATATGTTTACAACTATTGAAACAACAAACGCTTGAAACAATATTGTTCTGTTATATATGTTTACAACTATTGAAACAACAAACACTTAAAACAATATTGTTCTGTTATATATGTTTACAACTATTGAAACAACAAACACTTAAAACAATATTATTCTACTATATATGTGTTTACAACTATTGAAATAACAAACACTTAAAACAATATTGTTCTGTTATATATGCTTACAACTGTTGAAACAACAAACGCTTCAAACAATATTGTTTTATTATATATATGTTTACAACTATTGAAACAACAAACGCTTCAAACAATATTTTTCTGTTATATATGTTTACAAGTATTGAAACAACAAACGCTTTAAACAATATTGTTCTGTTATATATGTTTACAACTATTGAAACAACAAACGCTTCAAACAATATTGTTCTATTATATATATGTTTACAACTATTGAAACAACAAACGCTTTAAACAATATTGTTCTGTTATATATGTTTACAACTATTGAAACAACAAACGCTTTAAACAATATTGTTCTGTTATATATGTTTACAACTATTGAAACAACAAACGCTTCAAACAATATTGTTCTATTATATATGTTTACAACTATTGAAACAACAAACACTTAAAACAATATTGTTCTGTTATATATGTTTACAACTATTGAAACAACAAACACTTAAAACAATATTATTCTACTATATATATGTTTACAATTATTGAAACAACAAACACTTAAAACAATATTGTTCTATTATACATGTTTACAACTATTGATTTTGAATACTGTTACTAAGACTTTAGTTTTGTAGATCTTGAAATAATTATAATCTGAGTTTACTTTCCTTTTCTACACAACGAGACTAATCTGGTATATATCGTACTTGGAAACGATTTGTTGGCATACAAATACATTGATTTTTTGAAGAAGATAATTTAAGTTTCCAATTGCCATTTGGTGGATTTACTCCAATGACAAACTACGGATGAAAGGGGAATGAAACAGTTGTACTTGAACAAAGCTTCGCTATACATTTCTCTGACTTGGAATGCCCATATAAATGTTTTACATCCGGGATATGTTAATTTAACCTTTCACCATAGATGATATATAGACATATATATTTTTTGTGCTGTAATGTATGTTACGACACAACGTTTAGTAGTGACTGAGTCTTTCTAGATAATTCTTTGAAATTTAACTGTCGAATTATCAAAAAAAAGACGACATATAAAAGACTATTTTTATTTATTCTTATTAACAACTGTTTAAAGTTTTATTGATTGCTTACCAAACACTTTATCGTCACATCTAGTATATTTAACGATGCTGTATACAATAGATTAAAACAAAGCTTGAATACACTCTGAGGAAAAGTTGTTAAAATGAGCATGAAAGAAAAAAACAGTGCTTAGTATAAAGCACCAATAAACTGTTGTAATTAATTAGTTACGGTGAGGAATTGACGATCGGATATCTGTCGTTGTCATGGTTAGTAAACTATACGATCACCAAAATCTAATTATTACTTAGATACTATTTTGTTACTGCTAGTTACCACATACTAATTAGTTCGTGTCCAACATTTTGGTTGCTAACCCGCTACCCTCTTCAAGGAAGTCCCGAGAAAGACTGTTTGTGATGGTAGGAGCTGGGATTCGATCCTGGGTCATCGCTTAGGCCACTAATCGTGACAACAAATGAATTGGCATTTAATGATTTTGCGTTATTAAAGTTTATGGTGATTATGTTTTACTTTGAGTTTGTACAAGATATTAGCACTAAACGATTTATCTATTATAAATGAATAGCTTAAATACTTTCTCGATCAACAACCTGTTGTTAATCTTAGCAGGCAGAAGAAAGAATTTAAGTTATTAAACTGTAAACTCTATCCTTTTGTACATATTAAATATATAACTGGAATTTGTATATACACAGACAGACACATAAAATAATGTGCACTAACATTCAGAATTAATGAGATAAGATTTTTCAGAAACCTCACGAGCAGATTTACTTAACCCCCGTGTAATTATAACCTTGCACTCCTAACCTCCGAGACTAACTAAGGCTCTAGGGAGAACAACAGGATATATTGTATCAGGGTTAACTTGGTAGTCAACGTTAGTTGCTTAAACTTCCTAGACAGCCGTCACTTGCTTCACTGGTTCAACTGCACAAGAAAAAAAAGAGACGTCACGTTTAACAAGATTAGCTGTAGTTTCTGGTGAAATATGCTTCGCTTGGCCTGATTCTGTAGAGCACGAAGGACCACGAAGTAATAAAGTATTGGATAATACAAATTTGAAGTGGTTGTAATTTGTGAATTTATTTTGCAGGTGGTTTCAAGACCCCCCCCACGAACATCAAAGAGGTTATTGAGATTTATCTGTAAAAAAAGGCCTAACATATATATATATGCAACAGCTTATACTTCATAACATGATGTTGGAATTTGACCATAAATATTATAGTTTTAGCGATATTTTATGCATAAGTTGAACCACATTTCAAAGTACTACATAACGATGAGTAGTAAATCCTTAAAGTAACGTGGATATTTATTAAGAAAAAAGAAATTTAAAAAGCAGAAAATACTGAAATATTTTACACGTATTTCATGAATTTTCTATAAATTGTTCGATACTGATTGTCAGTCAAACATCTAATACAAAGTTTAACGACTCATGATATTTTAATGTCTCGTTCTTCAGTCGCTTGACCCCCCCCCCCCCAAATCAATGTTACACAGGTAAAGGAAAATCCAATTTTGTATACATTTTTGTTCACCCAACATAAGAGTATATTCAATATAACAAATACTTCAACTCTTCAGTAAATTCGGTTTTCGGGTAGTTTGTCTTTGATACTAATTTCCTGTTAAATTTGGCGAATGAACCGCTTTTGAATTAAATTAACAGCAACGGTTTTTGTTTATGTGGCCAGGAATTACTAGATTTTGGTAATAAAAACTGTTCTTGAAGTGGTATCCAGTGAGTATATCACGATATATATGTAAGTTATAATAACATTTCATCATTCTTGAATGATATAAAATTGAAGATTTTGCCATTTGAGTCTACTCACGATAGCTTGACAAGCTAAGCCTACATGCAACAGTCCTAATTATATCATGGTAGAAATAAAAAAAGTTGCCTTCAAATTTCAGCTATATAGAATATATATGTTAGGTACAGTAAAACTTCCACTTTGATTTAATAACAGAGAAATAAGACGAATGTTGTTTTTTCTGTGGAAGCAAACAAAAATGTGTGGTTTAATGGCTTTCAAAATAAAAAATGTTATCCTATTGTAACGAGATGGATATTGATGTAGAAATATATTTTCTACAAAGTTGGAGACGAAAATAATTATTATATATAAGACTCACTATAACAACCACTTACAGCATTAACAAAATTTGGTTTTGGAGATTTTGAGCAGAACATAACAAAAAAAAATTAAAAATCCTAATTTATAGGATTAAAGCCTGGAATTTTGAACTAAAACTAATGAATTGTTTGTTCATAATTAAGCACAGAGCTACATAATGGGCTAGCTGTGCTCTGTTCACCACGGGTATCGAAACCTGGGTTCTAGCGTTGTAAATCCGCAGACATACCGCTGTACGACTGAGGGGCAAAATAATGAAGATAAAAAAAATCCTAATTTATAGGGTAAAAACCTGAAATTTTGAACTAACACTGAGGAGGAAGTTGAGGATTTATTAACAAGTTTCTTGTCAAATGTGACACACAATTAATAAAACTTTGTAGATCACACACCAGCACCGAAACGTCAGTAAGTAGACTGAAAACAAGTCAATGTTTAGAAAATGAAAGCTTGGAGTCATCAAATTTAAATCGCTGTTTAGTTATACCCATCACAGCCATCTTTGGTAGTCGTAAAATAACGAATTAAAATATAGCAAACTGAGTGTAGTACATATGTAAATATCAAAGGTTATTCACCCGGCCTTGTGCTATTTACCAGATTCAGTAATAAAATAGATTTCTGAAAAATTCGAGCAGATGCAAAATAATAATGATATCAATCCAGTGGTCATTTAAGAAGTAAAACGTTACTCAAATATTCAAAACTAGATATAGGCTACGAGCGCTAATGGAAATCGACATCATTTGAAATGTATACAATAATAGTGACGTAACTGGAAAGTAATCCTCTCCAAAAACCAAATTTCTTTCGTTTCACATCTTCAAAACTGTGTGTATGGTTGGACATGATGAAGAGGTGTTTGTGATAATTAAACTGTTATCTTTAAGTGTGTTTAGATTCACGAGAGAAAAACGAAAATGACTTCGAACTATCTAAGGATAAATAAATAGATAAATCACGTTAAAGAACAAAAAAACCGATAATGAGAACATTTTCCGAAGAAGCAAGTTTTGCCGCCTGAGGGCGCTTGGGTTATCGAGTTTCATACTTTAGTGAAAAATGTCAACATATTAATTCCATTTGATGTATTAACTCTGGAAAAACCCATAATGAATACAAAGAACCTGTGAATTATGCTGGACGTGAAGTTTAAGAATGTTAGCTCATTCCACAGCTACGTCTCGGTAGTTTCTGAGATGGAAATAAAACAAATCCATGGTTCTTAAAATTGTAAAGATTTATAGTCATTGGCTTCATGCTATATAATAAGGATTTAGAGCAAGTCATAAGAAACATGCTTCAGATAAGAAAGTTAATACTCTGCTCCGTCATATATCATTTAAAATTTATACAGTTTACAGCAGAACTACACAAATTAAAGTCACATCAAATTGTCTAGAGAAACACAGCACTTTCGATATTTGTGAGTACAAAATACAGCATTTTTAATATTTTGAATTTCATTTCGGAAACGAAATAAATCATATAAAACCACGAAATATTCTTTTTGTATATAGTTTTTAGAACGACTTATGCTAAGATATCTTTCTTAATTAAATGCGTTATTTAGTAAACGACATCAAATTGGTTCCAAGACATGTAGC
Organism: Limulus polyphemus; assembly: GCF_000517525.1. Lineage (NCBI taxonomy): Eukaryota > Metazoa > Arthropoda > Merostomata > Xiphosura > Limulidae > Limulus > Limulus polyphemus. The sequence goes on from NW_013667913.1 coordinate 129,847, forward strand.
CAGCTTCCGTTTATACTAACGATGCAACTTGAGTTATATTATCAAGAGCAGGTAAGGGCGGTGCTTGGCGTTCCTGCTTGAGTAAGCACGTGGTAACGGCTGACTGTTATAGCCCTTGGCCATCTCTCTTCCTTCTTTCTAAAGACGAGATCAAGAAGTCAAAGGAGCAGAAATCACGGTAAGAACATTCCGTCACGTTTCTCGAAAGGCTTGTAGTAAATTTATCGTCAACGTTGAAAACATTCGGATATTTGAATCGCCTTGCACAGACAGTATATTTATAAATGTCATGGACAACATAACTTTTCACGGTCCATGTTTCAATGGAAAATATAATCACCAAACTCTTATGATGGAAAACATAACTTTCATTCGTTCTATTTTTATTGGAAATATGAGAACATTTTTATACTTCCCTTAACTTAAATTGAGAATAGTTGAAATAATATCGCTATTTCTGATCGTCATCGTTGTAATAAATCTAATCAAATAATTATAACGTTCCAGATTACCTTCTCTTCGATATCGCTATTTCTGATCGTTACCGTTGTAATAAATGTAATCAAATAATGATTACGTTCCAGATTATTTTTCTTTGATATCGCTATTTCTGATCGTTACCGTTGTAATAAATCTAATCAAATAATGATTACGTTCCAGATTATTTCTCTTTGATATCGCTATTTCTGATCGTTACCGTTGTAATAAATCTAATCAAATAATGATTACGTTCCAGATTATTTCTCTTTGATATCGCTATTTCTGATCGTTACCGTTGTAATAAATCTAATCAAATAATTATAACTTTCCAGATTACTCTCTCTTTGTTACACTTTGTTACCTGGAAAATGTTTACAAAATGTAGTTTCACTTAGAGCATTCATCGGTTCTGAAATAAGAAAAGTCTTTATGTAAGTTAACGTGTAATATTTCTCAGATTATTCGTTTTTAAGCTCTATTTGGGAGATTCAATAGAAGGACAGAGTCGAAAGTCTGTACAGATAAATAAACTTTTCTCTTCCTACTCCTTTCACGCATGAGACTTTTTGTCACTGAGAAAATCGACTATTTCTGAAGAAGGTAAAAATGTTGAATTAGTTTTCTACTTAAGAACAGAATAAGCATAGTCCACAAAAACACCATCCGTCACACGATCTATCTTCAAACAGGAAACACAAATATCATGGGGAGTTTTGGGGAGTTTTCATTCAGCGTAACGTTTAAAGACACGACCTCTGTTTTGAAGGGGATCTGACACTGACCCAAAGCTGTGAGAAGTAGACAAGAGAGCACTTTCTCACAATTACCTGGTCACCGTGGAAAAAACAGGAGCTGTGATCATTTTCTCACAATTACCTGGTCACAGTGGAAAAAAAACAGGAGCCGTGATCAGCTTTTTTTATTTCTCTCTTCGTAAGCGTAATTACGTTCGCGTCAAAAGAAGGAAGTATCTAATTGTCTGGTATATGTAACTGTCACTGAGAAAACTTACCAGAAATTAAACTGGTTTGTAGATAAATTAGAGAATAATAAAAGAATACAGCTATTTCGTACTTGACTTTAACCAATTCCAAGAGCAAGATACAAAGCTATGCATCAAATCGCAACCGTTAGAAGATAGCCTTTGTATTGGTATATTCTCATCAGTTGATATCACAAAAACGTTGAATAAAAATTAACCACTAACGGTTTCTTATGTTTAACTGCCTTTTGGTGTTTTTCTTTTCAGAGTTAAGCTTTGCACATTTTCAATGAAACAGAACTAAGCTATAAAACTGAACGAACAGATGAGGTCTATATATATATATATCTAATAGATTATTCATTGAATGTTATTTACAGCCTGCATTGTAATATTTATTTTTGTTTATGAACTACATAAATGTGAGATGAACAGTTTCTTCTTTGCGTGTCTCACCCTCAGTAAGAATACAAACATTAGATGGTGTTATTTTACACACCAATAAAATAGTTTTATTATTTATAAAGTATTGACAAAGTTTGGTTAAGTTAGAGAGGGGTAATCTGTACAAGTTTGGTTAAATTAGAAAGGAGTAATCTGTACAAGTTTGGTTAAGTTAGAGAGGGATAATCTGTACAAGTTTGGTTAAGTTAGAGAGGGATAATCTGTATAAGTTTGGTTAAGTTAGAGAGGAGTAATCTGTATAAGTTTGGTTAAGTT
>NW_013667913.1:132977-134901 GCF_000517525.1 Limulus polyphemus
TACAGGTTTGGTTAAGTATAGAGAGAGGGTAACCGGTATAGGTTTGGTTAAGTATAGAGAGAGGGTAACCGGTACAGGTTTGGTTAAGTATAGAAGAGGGTGACTGGTACAGGTTTGATTAAGTATAGAAGAGGGTAACCAGTACAGGTTTGGTTAAGTATAGAAGAGGGTAACCGGTATAGGTTTGGTTAAGTATAGAAGAGGGTAACCGGTACAGGTTTGGATAAATATAGAAAAGGGTAACCGGTACTTTATAGTAATGATCTGCATATGGTAGCAGTGACGCCAGATCGACATATTTACCACAAATATACCTGAACCGTTCGTCAGTTAGATAACTAACCGACGTAGAGCCAAAGTAAACAACAGTATTCTGAAGAAGAGAGTCTTAAGTGTTCCTCGGGAGGATTTGGGACAGCAAAGAGGCTCCAAAACCACAATATAAGTTAATCTGGAACCGTTTTCTCATTCGCAAAGTGAGCACGCGGTCACGAAAGAAAACACTCCGGCTATCTCAAAATAAGAGTATAATAACCTCATTCAACTATAAACCTCTTACATCTGTCTCTCGATGCTGCTCCAGTAGACTTTTGTTAAATGTGGTCTTTGAAATACATCTGTTCAGAGTAGGGTGTCTGTAAAAAATCATTGTCACGGTTAGCAGACTATATTTGTAAATATATATTTAGTTATTTTTTATTATTAGATACCAAACACTATCTGGTTTCCAGCCAATGCTAATCAGTTGCTGTCTTCAATAAATGCTAAGAAGGACTGTTGCTTTGGTGACAGTGGCTGGGATTCGATCTCGAGTGTTCTTGATAGAGTGGCTGTCGTGATATCCACTCTTATGGGATCTACTCCTTGAGGAGATGTGGGTCCACGTTTTGTGAGATTTTTTGTTTGTTGTTTTATCTTGTTATTTTAGTATTATTCCAATTTATCGTATGATCTTCTTCTGTGACGCCACCTAGTGGCACAGCGGTATGCCTGCGGACGTACAACGCTAGAAACCGGATTTCGATACCGGTGGTTGGCAGAGCACAGATAACCCATTGCGTAGCTTTGTGCTTAACTTCAAACAAAACAAAAACAAATATTCTGTGACATAAATAGCTGTTACAGATAGATCGTTATTACAGTGTATCGTATGTCTGTTATATCCCGAAGTCTGTATAACCTTGTTGGTTATTTTATCTCTCCAATATATTGGAGTTTACATTGATAAATGGTGTTTGTACTCTTTAGGTAGTTTGGTGTGTACTAACTGTAATCATATTTCGTTGTACAATAAAATGGATAATGATACTTAAAGTAAATAACATTATTTATTTATAACTCAAGAGGACAGATAAACGTTTCGGAATTTAATTAAAGAAACCCTCCACATCAAACAACTTTCACTAACACTGAACAACATGCAGTCTTCGTTTAAATTGCACATTTTCTAATACGTACAGTATTTTGTTAGTTTCTCATTCAGTTTTTATGCTGTTGTAGTTTTAATTAAATTACTGTTATTATTGCAAAGTATTTTAGTTACATGCTTTGGAGTGATATAATTCTTTTCTTCAGATACTGAAGATCGAATCTGTTGATTTTCTAAACGTTTATCTGTGTCCCCTTGAGTTGTAAATAAGGAACGTTGTTTATCTTAAGTATCGTTATCCATTTATTTTTGTGAAACTTCGTTTTCCTGCTAACACACCAATTGCTAATATTGTGTTGTGTTTTCATACTCTTCTGAATGTATTTTTACAGACCTTTGACACAGAGAAATATTACTATGTGCCTCTAAATTTTTTCTTGCTTATTATTGGTGTCTCCTCCTTTATTTTTTTCCTGCTTATTATTGGTGTCTCCTCCTTTATTTTTTTCCTGCTTATTATTGGTGTCTCCTCCTTTATTTTTTTTCCTGCTTATT
>NW_013667913.1:135800-136590 GCF_000517525.1 Limulus polyphemus
TGCTTATTATTGGTGTCTCCTCCTTTATTTATTTCCTTATCAAGTGTTCCAGATATCTAACACGGTTGTAATGAAGTGTTTTTTTTCTTTATTAATATCTGTTATGTACAGTGTAGGACAGTGAAGTAATGAAGGACCTATCTACTCTAATCTAGCTGTTGATATTCTATTGCCATAACCTTACCTTACGTACGTAGTCTGTGAAATGTTTTTCAAAATATGTGGTATAGGATTGACCTCGATATATATATATATAATTTTTTTCCAGAAGGTTGTAACAAAGTAAAATGTATTGTGGGGCAGTAATACTTAATCACGGCTATCAGCTCGATCGCTTTCAACGGAAAAGGAAGTAGTTATGAGGGAAGCAAGTCAGCTGGAACATGATTAATATAAAGTGTAATTAACTTTTAGTATTGTATAATTATTTTTTAATCATTTCCATGCTGTTGTTTTTGTTCTGATTTTGCTTACAGTTTAATCTTCGGGTGAATTTCATGCAAATGCGATTAAAAAAAAACATTTTTTTGGTTCTCTTTAAGTCGTTATTGATAATTTATAAACATAACATTCAAATTAAAGATATATTAACTCCAAATGAATTGAGTTTTATAATAAAGACATTGATAAGTCTGTACCACCAGCTCACTCAGCACTTCTGATTATAATCAACTATTGTATATTTTAAAGTAATTTACATTATTTTCGGAACACAAGTGAAAGTCGAAAGGAATTAGTGATAAATATATTGATCCTTTTCGATGACGAGGAACCCACTTTGAGACTAATA
>NW_013667913.1:137474-142360 GCF_000517525.1 Limulus polyphemus
TTCATTAGCTAGTCTGGCCTTAGTGACTTCATTAACTAGTCTGGCCTTAGTGACTTCATTTGCTAGCCTGGCCTTAGTGACTTCATTAGCTAGTCTGGCCTTAGTGACTTCATTAACTAGTCTGGCCTTAGTGACTTCATTAGCTAGCCTGGCCTTAGTGACTTCATTAGCTGGTCTGGCCTTAGTGACTAGCATGATGACTTTGTCAGGTTGACAGCTGACGATTACATCAGAGATGCCCATTTCAAGTTTGCTCGATTCTGATTAGCGTAACAAATAGAGCAGACGCCATTTTGCACGTCTGTTAGTTGGTGTAGAATTCTTCAAAATGGCCATAGAGATCCAGCCTCTTAATTGTGTTCAAAAGTATTGTTAGATTTAGTCTATAGGAATGTAAAGCTTGTTACACGAGTATCAATTATATATATTTTTATAGATATTTCTTTCTTTTATCAGTCTGCATTCTAACTCCACCAGTTTTCAAGTCGGTTGCGATTAGTTTTGGAAAAATAGGATTTTTTTCATTATCGCAAATGAAAACAAACAGACGACTAAATCCGGGAACCTCTTGTCGTGGTGCACCCTACGTGTACTCTGTTGGAGTGAAAAAATTATTGTTTTTATGGGTTAAATATTGTACTAAACTGTACTTTAAGAAAACGTCAAAACGTTTTACTGATAACGTCTAATTGTTGCTTTAATTTATACAGAAATTTCAAGTTATCTCACAGTTTCACTAAATATTGATTCTTTCATGACGGTTGTGGTTGTAAAACTTAATTATATTTACAAACAGGTTTAAGAAATTATATTAATTCGCTTAAGTTTCTACAGCATAAACTACTGATTTTAGAAATATTAAAATAACACTGAAAGAAGCTTTTATTTTACGTGTCCAAACTGAAAATGTTATGCTCCCTAAAATCATATATATATATATATATATATTGCAGTAATGACATGGGACACTTTGATAACGTGATATTTCATGCATAGTTTTATGTACTTCGGAAATGAAGCGATCACTTCCGTTCAACATTGTTAGTCTGGAGCCAACTTTGAAGAGTTCCGGGCGGAAATATAGTGAACTCAACCATATAAGATCACAGTCTTTGGACCCGCTCTTCAGCCAATTGTTTAGTCACCAAGTCAAGAAGCCTTCTGGTACTCGAGAAATACACCATAACGCAGGCGTGAGGCGACTTAAAGAAAAACCTGGTGTATGAAAACAGAAGTTGGGCGGAAGCCAAAGGCGGTGGCCGATATCCCTTTTCTCCCATGCGTGTCAAACAAGACGACTGTCGCCGGCTCAACATCACCATAAAAGCCTACAACTAAACTAGTCTACTAGATATGAGAAATAATGTTGTTTTTCTGAGGTATATAGTTCAAACGTAATATTTAGATAACCCACGCAAATGCGCAGCGATTTGTTAATTTATTAACTGGATAAATATTCTTCAGTATTAGAACCAATGAAATCGTTTTATTTAAGTAATATTGTTACACCTTAGATAACCCACGCAAATATGTAGCGATTTGTTAATTTATTAACTGGATAAATATTCTTCAGTATTAGAACCAATTAAATCGTTTTATTTAAGTAATATTGTTACACCTTAGATAACCCACGCAAATACGTAGCGATTTGTTAATTTATTAACTGGATAAATATTCTTCAGTATTAGAACCAATGAAATCGTTTTATTTAAGTAATATTGTTACACCTTAGATAACCCACGTAAATACGTAGCGATTTGTTAATTCATTAATTGCATGATTATTCTTCGGTATTAGAACCAATGAAATCGTTTTATTTAAGTCTATCAATCTGAAAACTAGGGGCTATACAAAAGCTTGTGCTTTATAAGTACTTTGAACATATTTTTTAGTTGCCTGGTCAGTGTGCGATAATCTTATGGATTTACAACGCTAAACTCCGGTGTTCGATTCCTTGCGGTAGACAAAGTGCAGATAGTCCATTGTGTAGATTTGCACTGAGAAACCACCAAAATATCAAACCAAACAAAACATGTTTTCTACAGTTCGTAATCATAACACAAAGACCAACGAAGTTTGGCGCCAAAATTCAAGTATTTATTAAGTTTATTTTAATATTAATGTATTGACATTATATGGGATTGTGTTTAATGTAACAGTACTATATGTTAGGTTGTTTTTTGAAAAGATGATAAAATAAGTTTCTAAATCACGTAACGATCTATTGTTGTCATGACAACTTTTATGGTAACACAATTATTTCTACAATGTATGTATTATCTGGCTATCTAATAAATATATCTTGATAAAAGAATCATTAGATTTAGACCTCTCTTTAGCTAAGCTACTTGTGTAAATTTATACCGATAGATGAAATTAAAGGTAATTTTCGTTTCTTTATGCAATTTGTATTTATAGCAATGAAAAGCTCATGAAAAATACTGGTTATTTTCACCTTTTTTCCTTAATCGCGATTTGTAATATATGCTATACATAAAACAAATTCGGTCTTAAGTATCTATTAAATTGGAACTAACAGTTTCTTAGAACGTAGGTGTAAAGCGCGAAGTAATTGTTTAATTAAATAGTACAGAAGTTGAGTATGTTATATCAAAACGATTTTGGAGTCTCACTACGTCTTCACAGTCCATGTCGCCACTGCCGGTTATGATCTATCTGGAAGTTCATATTGGTGTTTCCAAATTCATAAGGGACTATTATGGGCACGCTATAAAATCACTGGTTTGTATACTAGGCAGCCCGGACAAGGTCACAGAATGTCAACTACCTCTGTCTGTATAACATAGACTACCGTCTGAAGGTCAGTGTTCGGTTGGCTGTACAGCACAGCTCTTTTTGACTTTTGTTCAATTCTTACGGTAGGCAGAGAGCTCATCCCCCAGCTTTGCTCTAAACAACGAACAAACTTTCCATAACACCAGGATTGTGATGTCCGCTTTCTATTTTCCAGCTTTGCTCTAAACAATGAACAAACTTTCCATAACACCAGGATCGTGATGTTCTCTTTCCATTTTCCAGCTTCGCTCTAAACAACGAAAACTTTCCATAACACCAGGATTGTGATGGCCTCTTTTCATTCTACAACTTTGCCCTAAACAATCAATAAACTTTCCATAACACCAGGATTGTGATGTCCTCTTTCCACTTTCCAGCTTTGCTCTAAACAACGAAAACTTTCCATAACACAAGGATTGTGAAGGCCTCTTTTCATTCTACAACTTTGCCCTAAACAACCAACAAACTTTCCATAACACCAGGATTGTAATGGCCTCTTTTTCATTCTACAACTTTGCCCTAACAACGAACAAACTTTCCAAAACACCAGGATTGTGATGGCCTCTTTTTCGTACTACAACTTTGCCCTAAACAACGAACAAACTTTCCATAACACCAGGATTGGGATGGTCTCTTTCGATTCTCCAGCTTTGCTCTAAACAACGAACAAACTTTCCATAACACCAGGATTGTGATGGTCTCTTTCGATTCTCCAGCTTTGCTCTAAAGAACGAAAACTTTCCATAACACCAGGATTGTGATGTCCTCGTTGTATCGAGAAATCACAGAATTTGTGGATTAAACAGCAACAATTGTAGAGCAGATTTACTAAAAAATATTTTCCTTGAAATGTGGAAGAATTTGGTAAAATTACTTGCTTTTCTGTTTTCTATGAAATTTAATGGTTGAAAACGACTTAAAACATTACTGAATGCACAATCTCAATAAAAACTGAAGGGTAATTAGTGCAAGGTAATATATATGTGTATTTGTAATGTACAATAAAAGATACGATAAGATAAACAGGTGGGACTTTTAATTGGTACTGGTAATGTGAAAGTAATGAAAATAGCAAAAAAAATCAAATATTAGGAATTTGGTTTGTGTATTTGTTTGTTTGTTTTAGAGCAAAGCCACATTGGGTTATCTACAGCGTCTACTGCGGGGAATCCAACCCCGAATTTTTATGTTGCAAGTCCGTAAACTTACAGCTGTCCCACCAGGGGACGAGGAATTTGGTATAGTAGCTGTTAACGGCAAGATTGAGGCAAATTACTGGTAAGATGATTATTCTGAAAGGTCTGGAAAATTACCCTGATAATCTTACATTACTAGATCACATAGAACAAACCCCTTACTAATATTCAACAAAACAAGTAAATAATAAAACTCCCAATTATATGCAAAGAATATTAACAGCACTCAATCCATTTTTCACAATAAGAGCCATTTGCCAAGGATTACATCTCTAGAGTAACGTAGGAGTGTACATACGAACATAACGTCCACAGACTTTCAATAAAGCCAACGAGGAAAGGTTCTGCAACATATTATCCATACTGAAAAGTGTTAAATGAGACCAACTAACTTCTGGACACCACGGGCTATTTCTTAAAGCTATTTCAATTTTAATTAATTGCAGAATGTAACACTACGGACTGTCGGGTTGCATGTAAATAAATAAATAATGATATTAGAAGCTAACCAGATTTGTAATACAACAGCTACTTGCTTGTCGCATAGTTCGTAGGTTAATGAGGTATGTGTATAGTTTATCTGTTATGTGCAGGATAGAAGAGTGAAAGAAAGAATGTATTCAGTTCAGTCTGCCTGTTATGTATAGTGTAGGACAGTGGAGTAATGAAGGAATCTATCTACTCTAATCTAGCTGTTATATACGATGTAATGTAGGACAGTGGAGTAATGAAGGATCTATCTACTCTAATCTAGCTGTTATATACGATGTAATGTAATACAGTGGAATAATGAAGGATCCACCTACTCTAATCTAGCTGTTATATACGATGTAATGTAATACAGTGGAATAATGAAGTATCCACCTACTCTAATCTAGCTGTTATATACGATGT
>NW_013667913.1:143025-150523 GCF_000517525.1 Limulus polyphemus
ATGTAATACAGTGGAGTAATGAATGATCTATCTACTCTAATCTAGCTGTTATATACGATGTAATGTAGGACAGTGGAGTAATGAAGGATCTATCTACTCTAATCTAGCTGTTATATACGATGTAATGTAGGACAGTGGAATAATGAACGACCTATCTACTTTAATCCAGCTGTTATATACGCTGTAATGTAAGACAGTGGAATAATGAAGGATCCATCTAGCTGTTATATACAATGTAATGTTGGACAGTGGAGTAATGAAGGACCTATCTACTCTAATCTAGCTGTTATATACGATGTAATGTAATACAGTGGAGAACTGAAGGATCTATCTACTCTAATCTAGCTGTTATATACGATGTAATGTAATACAGTGGAATAATGAAGGATCCACCTACTCTAATCTAGCTGTTATATACGATGTAATGTAATACAGTGGAGTAATGAAGGATCCACCTACTCTAATCTAGCTGTTATACACGATGTAATGTAATACAGTGGAATAATGAAGGATCCACCTACTCTAATCTAGCTGTTATATACGATGTAATGTCATACAGTGGAGAAATGAAGGACCTATCTACTCTAATCTAGCTGTTATATACAAGACAGTGAATGAATGAAACGCATGCCTGGAGTAGTCCGTCAGATAAACGCAGTTTGGGACAGTGGCAATAAAATACCAGTATAATATATATACAGTGTAGGGCAGTGGGAAGAGTAAGTCCCCGATATAACGTAACAGAAGTTACTTGTCATGTATTATTCTATTTTTAGTTTCATAATTTATAATTTCTCTCATAGTTCTTTCAGTATTTTAGTGTAATCTGTCAGATATTTATTGTTTGTTTCTTTGTTCGAGCTCTTCAGCAGTTTGTTGAAATGGAAGAACAATATATTGTGGCACCATGAGAAGTAATACCATAAGAAACGTACACTTTGGTTAAGAAGCGTGAAAAATGGGTGTACTTAGACATTCATATAGTGATTGAATTATGATGTAATGTCGATCTGAATACATTCCATAAGCTATTTTGCCGGACATTTGCTTGCAATTTTTATCATAAACAGCTCAATAATATACAATGTCTACTATATTCTAAGTGTAAATGGTGGTCTTGAATATACAAAAATAACTTGTATTCCGATTAAAACTGTTCGTGTTATATTTATATCAAAGCAACGTATTAAAAGCTGAGTTTCTTTTGCATGTACTTATAGAATAGTACATAATACACATTTAGAATATTCTCGTTTCGAAATTACTGAGAAATATATACACCGACGACTATGGTTAAAAGGGGGAACTAGTGTTTGTGAGTTCCCTAAGTAAGATATACCATATTATTTGTTTATTGTTCCTTTCATTAATAATATTGGTTATACTATCTAATATATCATATGTAATTACTTTGATATATTTAATTTGTCGTTCAATATAATAAAGACTGATTTGAATTCTAGCTCAGAATTTGTATTTAGGACTAACTTAACTCTCGCAATCTGTTTGAATCGCGTTAGATATTATTGGGTTTACGGCCGAAAATGTCATTAATAGCGAGGGTACTCAACTGATGAAACAATCAATGCATTCTAATCTTGATAAATAGAAATGTAAGTAAATTATACTTAATGGGCTGTATTGAGGATCAGGTTTATACTTAATGGGCTGTACTGAGGATCAGGTTAATTTTTATATCCTCTCTATGCACATAGTTTACTCTGATTGGTAATTATTATTATTATAGATTACTAATAAATACAAGAATGAAACACAATATTGTTTTGATTGTAAATATTTCACACATTGGCTTAGTTGGGAGTGCTTATTCTGCATCTATTGGAATTGATGCAATCAACATTCACAAAAAACAGCAACTAAGACCTGGCTTATTATGTTTCGTATTTGCTAGATCATCAACATTATATCTACTATTACATGCAAACAGCACTGTGTACTCGAGAGCTGTCGAGATACACTTGCAGCGCCTCTGGCGGCCAGATTTGCATCCAGAGTGGATAATACTGTTTCAGAAATGGTTCTCCTTAAGAGTTTGTGCACTACTTCTTTCACACAATCACGGTCTGCAGGTTTGGCATGGTTACCGTGACAATGACCTCCGTCGTAGATAGTTCCCTCGACGTACTGGTGTAATGCTAACTGATATGGAACGGTCCCTTCCAGAAACAAAAAACTATTTGTAAGAAAAACCACTATTTCAGTTGCTCGTGCGGTTATAGAGTAAAACTTCAAATGCATAATCTGTTACGTCAACTGGGCTGCAAAGATGACAAAGATACTATTGCCCCTTGCATTATATCTAGAAATTCGTGATTTTTTATTTCATTGTACCAAGAATGATGATAAAGTGTCACATCCCGTAGGAACCCATTCAAAAAGATTGTTGACGAGTCAGCAGATCTCTGAAGTACTTTCCAAGACGAAACGCTGGAGTTCAAGCCTTGTCAGAACCCACTGAAACAGACTGTTGGTGAGTCAGCAGTTCTCTGATGTGCTTTTCAACACGAAACGCTAGAGCTCGAGCCTTGTCAGAAACCATTGAAGAAGATTGTTGATGAGTCAGCAGACCTCTGTAGTACTTTCCAAGACGAAACGCTGGAGTTCAAGCCTTGTCAGAACCCACTGAAACAGACTGTTGGTGAGTCAGCAGTTCTCTGATGTGCTTTCCAACACGAAACGCTAGAGCTCGAGCCTTGTCAGGACCCATTGAAACCGACACTTTATGAGTCAACAGATTTCTGAAGTGCTTTCGAACACGAAACTTTAGAGCTCGAACCTTGTCAGAAACCATTGAAGAAGATTGTTGATGAGTCAGCAGATCTCTGATATACTTTCCAAGACGAAACGCTAGTGTTCAAGCTTTGTCAGAAACCACTGAAACAGACTGTTGGTGAGTCAGTAGTTCTCTGATGTGCTTACCAACAGAAACGCTTGAGCTCGAACCTTGTCAGAAACCATTGAAGAAGATTGTTGATGAGTCAGCAGATATCTGAAGTACTTTCCAAGACGAAACGCTAGAGTTCAAGCCTTGTCAGAACCACCGAAACAGACTTTTGGTGAGTCAGTAGCTCTCTGATGTACTTTCCAACACAAAACGCTACAAATCGAACCTGGTCAAAAGTCATGAAATCACTCTATTATAAGGCAACATTTAGCAACAGTTGTATTATATGGAAACCGTATTACTTTTGCAGTGTTACATTTTTATTTATAAATAGTTTAAACGGTAAAGCTAGAAACAGTTTTCAGAAACGTAGTATAACGTAATTATATATTTACAACAAAAACTATTAGAAGCTATCAGAGCTTCAAATGCTTCGAAGTCGAACATTCATTACTCTGAAATCCTGCTTGAACTCATGTTAAATGGCCAGGCGTAGCACAGTGGTTAACATGCTTGAACCCTGAATCCATTGATTTATGGTTCGCAGCCCATTGCCTTAAAAAGGCGTTCTGCACTTTGAAATCGAAAGTGCGCTACAAAAGTGGTCCACGGTGGGACAGTGGTAAGTTTACAAACTGTAATTCGGGGTTCGATCTCCGGCAGATAGTCCACTGTGAAACTTTAAGAACAAAAACAAACAATTATAAGAGTGATGGTCAATTACCTTTATTTGGTCAGATAAGATTAGCTCAAGAGCTGGCAGTAGGTATTGTTGACCAGCTAATTTCCATCTATTATAAGAGTGATGGTCAATTACCTTTATTTGATCAGATAAGATTAGCCCAAGAGCTGGCAGTAGGTATTGTTGACCAGCTAATTTCCATCTATTATAAGAGTGATGGTCAATTACCTTTATTTGGTCAGATAAGATTAGCTCAAGAGCTGGCAGTAGGTATTGTTGACCAGCTAATTTCCAGCTATTATAGTTTACCAGTTCAAAGTTAGGAACGATTATGTGCATAGATAGCCTTTTGTGTGGCTTTGCTCGAAAATTCCGAAACACACATTTTTATGTTAGATTTTAAGGAAACGGCCGTTTTTAAAAGCAAGGTAACTGACATACATTAAAAGTGAGTTGCAAGACATTTAATGTCTACACAGAAGCTTGAGTCCTTGAAGCACACGAATGCATGTTTTATACTTTAAATGAATTATTTTCTTGTGCAAAAGAGCAGTGACTAGACACCCACGTTGTCAGCTGAACCAGAATAATTTAAAGCATGTTTTTTTTATTCTAAATTGACATTGCAAGATTATCGTATTAAAACTGAAGTTCAATAAATCTTTGAAGTATTCGCTCAGCTTCTGAACGTTAGATGATTTCGACATCCGAATCTTAACCTGCCAATTGAAAGTATCGTAGATGAAAATCTTGTTAATATTTTACAAAGTTCCGGCAGGAGGCTAGCAATGATAAAGAATAACAAACAGCATAGTATAACCCTCGTGATGCTGTAATACTTCCGTTATGAAAAAGAGCTTAAGCTTCAGTTAGAATGTTGTAAATATAAATTTGTTATAAAGTATTTACTTCAAGAGAAAGTAAACTCCAGGAAAATTAATTATTCTATTTTAAATTAGAATTGAATTGAAAAACAATATACTAAACTACGTTCTCCGTTAAAAGATTTGCCTACAATATGTCAGTTAATAAGTGTAGCGTTAAAAATGAATATCCTTCTATCATACCATTACAGAAACGTCAGGAAAATACACTTTTATTGCTGTAAATTGGTAAGGAAATACTTATTTTAACCAGAAGATCAAAGAAACGGAAACTACTCAATTGAAAATGTAAAGTAAAAGTCTTCTGAGTGACAGAAGTAAGTTAGAGACTTTTTATTGGAAGTACTATGTGTGTATTCCTTATATAGAAGCACTTTATAAACATAGTCGTTTGAATGTATTATAGTTGTTCCTATATAAAAATGGCTAAAAGTTTTGAATCTATATTACTGAAACCTCGCGCTTTCTGACTTATTTCGAGGACTCACTTTGTATATGGAAATAATACCAGAAATATGCGCTAACATCTTTATATGTGAAGTTTTATGTTGTGTATTCACCATTTTTGGAAATATTTGGATTCAATGATTCTTATTGCTTGAAATGGATAGCTAAGTTTCACATTTTTATGTTTTACTTATCAGTTCCCAGAACTTGAAATGGATAGCTGAGTTTCACATTTTTATGTTTTACTTATCAGTTCCCAGAACTTGAAATGGATAGCTGAGTTTCACATTTTTTATGTTTTACTTATCAGTTCCCAGAACTTGAAATGGATAGCTAAGTTTCACATTTTTATGTTTTACTTATCAGTTCCCAGAACTTGAAATGGAGTTTTCCAAAACTTACAATAGTTTTCTTCATAGTTGCAAATTCGGACATAAGATTGCAGAGTTCAGATTAAAATAACTTTGATTACATATAGTTAAATTATAAGATTAGATACTTTCTATTAGTTTAAAGTAAATTCGAATTACTTAAGTTTGGATACACTTAAATAATCTTTGTTTTGTAAAAAAATGGTCTTTCATTATTATGGTAGCAATCAGAAATATACGTGTTATTTGAAATGTAGTTTCTACCGCTACACTGTATGACCTTGATAACCTGGTCAAGACTGTTTTAATTTGACTTTACTGGATCACATATTGGAGCAAAATGTAACTGTCTGTCTTATTATTAACCTTTAGACCAGGCGTGGCAAAGTGTTCGGACTGCATATTCAGTGGCTCGCGGTTAGATAGCCCTACATGTCTGTGACTTTGTGTAGAAATCCTAGAACAATCAAACAATTAAAACGCTTAATGTATTTTCTGGTACAGTTATTTTGTTATCTCTTCATAAGCTAATGTTGAGATCGTTTTTATGCAAGGTATTTAATATGGCGTTGTATTCGTTGTTTTACGCAATTCTGAAAGGTTCTGATACACTTAAAGACAAATAATACAATGCAGTTGATTCATATGTATTATAGTTCATTATGTCTATACATAATTATAGGCTTTTTGATTATCTCTGAATTGCGTCAGGTATTTGCTTTTAGGGGAAAAGCATCGAAATCTTTTTTTTTTACTATTTTTGTTTCACAAGATAGTACACTCGACTGTTAACAAAAGAAGGGTTAAAACCATTATTCAATTATTTGTTACTTGATAATCATTATTATATTATTGGTTAACAAAAAATAAAATTGAAACTTCTCGCCTCTGTGTGGTAATAATAACAGCTTTGATGCATTGTAATTGAGGATCGCTCGAAAGAATGAAAATTAAATAAGAAGCTTTCTTTTAGAAATTTATTAGGCTTACAAATTGAATCCCGAAGGACTTCCTAACGTTTGTTTGTTCTAAAGTGATTCTTCTGATTGGATAACTCAATTAGTGCTTGAGTAGTGAAAGCATTCCCTTAGACATAACATTTTTTTCTTCAACAACTCGAACAAAATAGTAGTAAGAAATACAGAAGATAAATCTCACTAAGAAATTTTATACATAAAAAACAGCAGGTTATTATAATGTAAATAATGTTGAAATTGTGCAGTATTTACGGATTAAAGAACGTGTATATAATCAAGAAAATCAAAGCTTGTTAGCAAGATGTCTTGAGAATATATTAAAGACTAGTTTTTTGTCACATTAACAAGATCATATCTGGTGTATTAAAACTACAACGTTAAAACTTATTAACAAGTAGATGTCTTCATGATATTAAAGTTTAGCTATTTGTCGACATTAACAAGATTATGTCTGGTGCATTAAAACTACAACGTTAAAACTTATTAACAAGTAGATGTCTTCATGATATTAAAGTTTAGTTATTTGTCAACATTAATAAGATTATATCTGGTGTATTAAAACTACAGCGTTAAACTTATTAACAAGATTATATCTGGTGTATTAAAACTACAGCGTAAATTTATTAACAAGATTATATCTGGTGTATTAAACTACAGCGTTAAATTTATTAACAAGATTATATCTGGTGTATTAAAACTACAGCGTTAAATTTATTAACAAGATTATATCTCGTGTATTAAAACTACAACGTTAAAACTTAATAACAAGCAGATGTCTTAATGATATTAAAGTTTAGTTATTTGTCAACATTAACAAGATTATATCTGGTGTATTAAAACTACAACGTTAAACTTATCAACAAGCAGATGTCTTCATGGTATTAAAGTTTAGTTATTTGTCAACATTAACAATATTATATTTGGTGCATTAAAACTACAACGTTAAAACTTAATAACAAGCAGATGTCTTCATGGTATTAAAGTTTAGTTATTTGTCAACATTAACAATATTATATTTGGTGCATTAAAACTACAACGTTAAAACTTAATAACAAGCAGATGTCTTCATGGTATTAAAGTTTAGTTATTTGTCAACATTAACAAGATTATATCTGGTGCATAAAACTACAACGTTAAACTTAATAACAAGCAGATGTCTTCATGGTATTAAAGTTTAGTTATTTGTCAACATTAACAAGATATATCTGGTGACATTAAAACTACAACGTTAA
>NW_013667913.1:150544-167618 GCF_000517525.1 Limulus polyphemus
AACTATTAACAATATATATTTGGTGCATTAAAACTACAACGTTAAAACTTAATAACAAGCAGATGTCTTCATGGTATTAAAGTTTAGTTATTTGTCAACATTAACAAGATTATATCTGGTGCATAAAAACTACAACGTTAAAACTTAATAACAAGCAGATGTCTTCATGGTATTAAAGTTTAGTTATTTGTCACATTAACAAGATCATATCTGGTGCATTAAAACTACAACGTTAAAACTTATTAACAAGTAGATGTCTTCATGGTATTAAAATTTAGTTATTTGTCAACATTAACAAGATTATATCTGGTGCATTAAAACTACAACGTTAAAACTTAATAACAAGCAGATGTCTTCATGGTATTAAAGTTTAGTTATTTGTCAACATTAACAAGATTATATCGGGTGTATTAAAACTACAACGTCAAAACTTAATAACAAGTAGATGTCTTCATGGTATTAAAGTTTAGTTATTTGTCGACATTAACAAGATTATGTCTGGTGCATTAAAACTACAACGTTAAAACTTAATAACAAGCAGATGTCTTCATGGTATTAAAGTTTAGTTATTTGTCAACATTAACAATATTATATCGGGTGCATTAAAACTACAACGTTAAAACTTAATAACAAGCAGATGTCTTCATGGTATTAAAGTTTAGTTATTTGTCGACATTAACAATATTATATCTGGTGCATTAAAACTACAACTCTCATCCTACAGTTATATTAACATGTTTGGTTTTATGATCAACCTTCCTAGGTTCATATGGTACAATGGCGTTTAGAATGCAATCCAGGTATGTTCACTTTATACTGTTATGGATTATTTTAGACAGAGCTCAGATAACCTAATTATAGCTTTGTTTTTCTATGAAGAAGCTTATTCAATGATGCATACCTAATTGATTCCAAGTAATTTGTGACAAACATTTATTTAGGTATGCATCATTAAATAAAATAGTTCAACAAAATGTTTGTCACAAATTGCTTGGAATCAAATAGGTATGCATCATTGAATAAAATAGACCAACAACATGTTTGTCACAAATTACTTGGAATCAATTAGGTATGCAACATTGAATAAAATAGTTCAACAACATGTTTGTCACAAATTACTTGGAATCAATTAGGTATGCAACATTGAATAAAATAGTTCAACAAAATATTTGTCACAAATTACTTGGAATCAATTAGGTATGCATCATTGAATAAAATAGATCAACGGATTCCAAGTAATTTGGGACAAACGTTTTGTTGAACTATTTTATTCAATGATGCATACCTATTTGATTCTAAGTAATTTGTGACAAACATTTTGTTGAACTATTTTATTTAATGATGCATACCTAAATGATTCCAAGTAATTTGTGACAAACATTTTGTTGATCTATTTTATTCAATGTTGCATACCTAATTGATTCCAAGTAATTTGTGACAAACATTTTGTTGATCTATTTTATTCAATGATGCATACCTATTTGATTCCAAGCAATTTGTGACAAACATTTTGTTGAACTATTTTATTCAATGATGCATACCTAAATGATTCCAAGTAATTTGTGACAAACATTTTGTTGAACTATTTTATTCAATGATGCATACCTAAATGATTCCAAGTAATTTGTGACAAACATGTTGTTGATCTATTTTATTCAATGATGCATACCTAAATGATTCCAAGTAATTTGTGACAAACATTTTGTTGAACTATTTTATTCAATGATGCATACCTAAATGATTCCAATTAATTTGTGACAAACATTTTGTTGAACAATTAAAGTCAATAATTTTTTCGTGTTGTCTCTATAAAAGCAATTAAAGGTAACAAAATAATCAAGTAAAAGCAATAAAAAAGACATTATATTTGTAGTTTAGTGTCTGATTCTGAAGTTATAGTTTAAACAATTTAAGTTTAAATGCGTCATCTATAATTTGGGTCAAAATAGCTAATTTCGGATGAAAAAACAAACAAACAGAAAACTCGCGAATAAAAATTTAGTTGAACAAGCTTTAAGAAGTGTGAGCAGGGTTAGGATCTTACAGAAAATATTAAGTAGTCTCAATTAAGAACGGCCATGAGAAGTGTTAAGATTCCAGGAGAAAACCCCTGAGAAATATTTCAAACTTTCGCTACTTGTATAGTCAGTTTTTACGTCTAAAAAGATGAATAAACTGATTTTTTGATACTTGGAGAGCTCTAGAAAAGTCACATAGACTGATGGGAAAATGTTGCTTTATATGAAGTTTAAATAGTAATATATTTCATTGATTGGAAATAAGTTTAAGTCTCATGGTGATAATTATACTGATAGTCAATATAATAATTAATAGTAGAACACAATGAGCTAAAAAAACTGCTGTTATTATATAATAATAAATACTAGGTGTGTCTTTTTACACAGTGATATCGAATAGCTTTCACTCTTAACCAGAATGTTTTTTCATAATTGAGCACAAGGCTACACAATGGGCTATCTGTGCTCTGCCCACCACGAGTATCGAAACATGGTTTCTAGTGTTATAATTCCGCAGACAGGAAGAAACTGTTCAAAACTTGTTTGTTGTTTATTGTTGAGCACAAGGCTACATAACAGGCTATCTGTGCTGTGCCCACCGATTGAGTACTGAACTATAAAAATACTTAACATAGATTCAAAATAAATAATTAAAAAATACATACGCATTTATATCTTTTATATATACATATAGTATATTGAAAACCTTCAGATATTTATTTATGTGATATTAACTTCACAAGGAAGTAATGTTTTTGTTGTTGTTTATTTGAAGTTAAGCACAAAATTACACAATGGGCTATCTGTGCTCTGCCCACCACGGGTATCGAAACACGAAAAAGTAATGCTACTTTACTAGCAAGGTAGTAAACTGAAACACGAATATTTAACAGTGCAAAACGGTCTTAGAATTAATTGTTCCTGATTCTAGTGTAACTTTCACAAGACGTTACCTGCTCGATTTGTGAATACTTCAATTATTTTATGCGTTATTTGGTTACAAGAATGCAGTTAAAAATGTTTGGCGATACAAACGTTTCATATTATTTTTGAAGGTTACTTGTCAACAATTTGTATTTGATTTTAGCAAACATCTTCAGTCTGATTGCAAGAATTTGTAATAGAAAGAGAAAACGGGACAAATAAACGAGGTACAGTTTCCTTTAATTCGATCTCTGTAGTTGAATTAGTGTTTATCAATCACACCTCTACTTCTGTTTTTGTTTCAGCTCTCCATCCGAACGTTTTTCTTCTAGTTGTTCTATACACGCATTCCTCGACTCCATTGTGAACAGTTTTGAAAAGCAAATAACAAATAAGGTTTACACAAACAGATAGAGTAACAAGTTTTTTTTTTATGGGAGGAAGTCTTAATTATAGCATCAGTTGCTCTTCTAACAGTACAAAGAGGTGTTCGGAAGAGATTTACTAAGCTAGTAATTGAGTCATTCTGTACTGGCCTCTGTACACGCAGGAGACCTAGGGCAGTCGTCTAACAGGCTGTAGCGTCAGGTGGAGAAAGTCGATGACTTGGAACGTGGGCTTGGGTTGTTGTTATCACAGAATGTAGTAATTATCAGGGAGTAATGGGAACAGTGCTCTAGGCTTTTGCTGGTTTAGGAGGAAGGGGAAAGAAAGGAGGTCTATTTGGCAAGCTTTAGTAGATAATTGTAGTTAACTGGAGAATAAGATTGTTGCGAAGAAACGTACCCGAGGGAAAGAAGGCTGTTCTAATTAAGCTTGATGAACCACGTGAGTTTACAATAGCTTCACGTAGCTAAACTGGGCTACCAATTAAGTATTTAAATCTTTAATGCCAATCAAACCATAACGAACCCTTAGAATATATAGCAAATATAATTTACATGCTTGAATTGACCTACGACTCCTGGCTTTAAATGTTGAGTCACGTTAAAGACATTTTCATTTGTATAATTTTAGATGACGAAAAAGTCGTACGAAAATTTACGTTATTTTTATTTTTTTAAAAAGTCAACTACACAAAAAAACTGACTGATGGTTGCAAGAATGACTATTATAAAAGGTTTTAACCTTAAAATTATTGACTTGACTACGGTGTGGCATCATATTCAGTAAATTTACGTAATTATGTAAGGACTGACGAAAAAACAAAACAGAAGGGATGATATCATTCATTTTCTATGTGTAACTAATTGCAATATTGGTGGTTTGTTTTTATTATTTCTTTAGTTTAATTAGGGGCCCTGTAACCAACACAATTACTATGATCCCATAAGCAATTTGGTGCATAAATAATAAAACTTTAGAAAGCTAATGGGATCCTACCCTATTAATAATATTAGAGTTAACATATTTTGCTGTGTTATTTCAAAAGACCTTCTACATCATAAACAAAATAGACCCTTTTCATAAAATACCTTTTCATACCTTTAAGTATTTCTGTACGACACCTTATGTGCACATGAGTTAAAAGGCCAGGTCAAAGACTCCTTGGGTTCATGTATCTTCAGTTTTTATTTCTGAACGACATCTTATGTGCACATGAGTTAAAAGGCCAGGTCAAAGACTCCTTGGGTTCATGTATCTTCAGTTTTTATTTCTGAACGACATCTTATGTGCACATGAGTTAAACGGCCAGGTCAAAGACTCCTTGGGTTCATGTATCTTCAGTTTTTATTTCTGAACGACACCTTATGTGCACCTGAGTTAAAACGGTCAGGTCATAGACTCCTTGGGTTCATGTATCGAACCCCAGATTTTACCGTTGTAAGTCCGTAGAGTTACCGCTGTCCCACCAGAGGACAACAACATCACGAATATTTACTTTCCGCAGCCCAGAACGCTAACCATTGCGCCACATATAACATAACTAATATTGAAAATTATACTATTATTAAATTTCTTTGATACAAATTTGAAGCCAGGAGCGAAGTTAACTTCGCATTAATAAGAATATTATAGAGTTTGCTCAAAAAAGGTTTAGGTACAAAAATAGAAGGTAATAAGGAAGTCAAGTGTTTAACCCGGAAGCTGTTTCTAAGCAAACCATTAACGTGATTTCAGCTCTGAATTGTGGAAACTGATCATCTTAAGTGAAATACGTGCGAATATGATACAATCTCTTATCTAAGTAAGAAGTAGAACTGCCAAGAGATTTAGCATTAAAAATATCTTTTTTTTTTTTTGGAGTTATGGGCCAAATTCTGAGAAAAAAACAACTCACTATCGGAAGCTTTACGAAAGACTTTCGAAACAAATTCACATTTTGACCTTTCTAAGTGAATACGAAGGAAGGATATTTGAAAGTAAACTGAATAGAAAAATATTTTGTACTTAGAAAAAAACACCACTAACAATAACAAAAAAAAAAAAAACGTCAATAACTTTGTTTTGAGTAAAGTTCTGAAAACGTGCAATGGTAGAGCTTACATACATTACATAAGCAACAAAGGTAATACAATAATGTAGTTTAAAAGCTTGTTGTTCAATATAACTATGAAAGGATTAAATAAAAGTGGAGCAATAGGATTAGACGTACTGATAATCCCAGCAATATGATCCCAATGAAACTCTTGGAGTTTTAGATTGGCTTGTGTAGTGACAAAAAACTCTTTAAATGTTTGGCAAGAAATAATTATTATCAGTTTGTGTTTTTAACAAAACTGACTTTCATGCTTCTTTAACTACTTCTGTAAACAAGAACATCTTGGTAAAATTTAACACTGATACAGTAGAATTAAAATGTTTACGATTTTGATCCAATTCAGCTAATTTTATTTAACGGAAGACGGACATCGTTAACATAGGCTATCGAGTAAAAAGTTTACGTACGTTGTAATTAAAGTCCCACAGACTTAAATTTAAACTTAAACTTACTTAAAATTAATTAGATTTGTATCAGTCGTGGTCTATATCGTTGGTCGGAGGGTGTTGATGTCACAAAACGTGTAAGTAGGTTTAATCTTAATAAGTGCCGAACTTACATGTGAGATATTTAAAAAAAAATCGCTTGTACACGAATGTAACGTGAAGAAAACAGGAATAATATATTAATGAACTTAGTTGAAAGTTACACGAAGAAAACAATATTTGTAAGCGTAAAAGTAAAAAAGCTCATTTAATTAGGTCTCCCGGTGGGGCAGCGGTAAGTCCGGGGTTCGATTCCTTGCGTTGAACACAGCAGATAGCTCACAGTGGCTTTCCTTTAAAACACACGCACGTACACTTTTAATTAGATTTAATATATCTTCAAGTGATAAACACCCGAGGTCATCTTTATTCCCTTTTAAACATGATCTTGTTCTGACGTCCTTCTAAGCAAAATCGTGTTCTGACGTTACCTTTTTCAACATGATCCTGTTCTGACGTCATCTTTTTCAACATGATCCTGTTCTGACGTCATCCTTTTCAATATGATTCTGTTCTGACGTCCTCCTTTTAAACATGTGTTTCTTTTATGTGTTACCCTATTATTTTGACCAATCAGTAAGAATTGTTATGCACAACAATTGTATTTTGACCAATCAGTGAGAATTGTTATGCACAACAATTTTATTCTGACCAATCAGTGAGAATTGTTATGCATAACTATTTTATTCTGACCGATCAGTGAGAATTGTTATGCACATCAATTGTATTCTGACCAATCAGTGATAATTGTTATGCACATCAATTGTATTTTGACCAATCAGTGATAATTGTTATGTACATCAATTGTATTCTCACCAATTAGTGAGAATTGTTATGCATAACAATTGTATTTTGACCAATCCACTGCAACTGAACTTAATTGTTAAATGAAAGTTTATTAATCTAATTCTTCCATTTTCTCTTTGGTTACTGAAGAAGAAATAGTCCTGCCAGTAATCCTGAATAAAATCCCATAAAGACTTGTTATTGTTCCAGTGTTACCTAGTTCTAATGTTTAGTTGAAGAGATATGTTTGTTGAATTTCGCGCAAATCTATTCGAGGCTATCTGCACTAGCCATCCCTAATTTTGAAGTGATAGATTAGATGGAAGGCAGTTAGTCAACACCACGCACTGCGAACTTTTAGGCTACTATTCTCAATGAATAGTGGGATTGACAGTCAGATCATAACGTCCCCACGGCTGAAAGTGCGAGCATATTAGGTGAAAGGTTTCAATCCCGCGACCCGCAAGCCTAATCGAAGAAAACTATAGTCAAGTATTTTTCACTCAAAATCTTTTGTTGAATCGCAAGAATAAAAACTTCCCTAACGGTGGGGGGAAGAAGGTGTTGATGTGTAGAAACACGAAAGCATTTATAACTTCAATAATGTGCCGAAATTATTCTTAAATATTTAAAATTTAAGGAAATGTGTTGAAACAATAAAACAGTTTAGAAATACGGCTGAAAATGTGAATAACATTTTAGAACATAAACAAACAACACAACACTAAAGTCAGAAAAAAATATTATTCTGTAATTAAACAAATTTCTTATGCAACAAATACCCTGGATAAATAGAGTTGCTTATACCCTGGGTAATACCTTAGATGATATTCTGGATAATACCCTGGGTAACACTCTGGATAATACCCTAGATAATACCCTGGTAATACTCAGTATAATACCCTGGATAATATTCTGGATAATACCCTGGGTAATACTCTGGATAATACCCTGGATAATATTCTGGATAATACCCTGGGTAACACTCTGGATAATACCCTAGATAATACCCTGGGTAATACTCTGGATAATACCCTGGATAATATTCTGGATAATACCCTGGGTAATACTCTGGATAATACCCTGGGTAATGCTCTGGATAATACCCTGGGTAATACTCTGGCTAATACCTTGGATAATACCCTGGATAATATTCTGGATAATACCCTGGGTAATACTCTGGATAATACCCTAGATAATACTCTGGATAATATTCTGGATAATACCCTGGGTAATACTCTGGATAATACCCTGGGTAATACTCTAGATTCTTACGCTTGATTTATCCTTTCAAGAATCCATTTGTGTGCAATTTTCAGTGTCTTTGTTGTTTCATCTGGTTATGACTAGTTAACTTGTCGACACTTTTAAATGTCTTTCTTTTTTTCACGTTGTTAATTACTTTTTATTCAGTGTTGTTCTAATGTAATGGATGCTGAAGATAACGGCTTTTATTTACAGAGTGAAGAACGTTTCTAACTAGTAAATATACAGAATACTTTCAAAACCTGTTTTCGTCGTCGAAGGTCGACCGAGAAAACGTGTCGGAACTGCTATCGGTACCGTACTGCTGGGAGTGACAAATTGATGATTTAATTCACAAGATGGCAACATAGCCTACAGGAAACCTTTATTTTTTTTAGTATATTTTGCAAACATTTTTTTTATTATTTAGGAACCATGAAAAATACAAGCATATTTATCAGACTTTACGATGCCCCTTTCCAACAGCATGCCGCTTGTTGAATTATACTTTAATGTGGTTAACTCCGGCAATACAAGTATTGCCCGAAGGAGACAACAGACAATACGAATTGAGTGAAAATGCATTGAGTTAGCCTCAACATTAATCAGAAAAGGAGCATTGTGGGACATTGAAGGATGCACTTACACTAACTCATCTATCTTCCGTCACTTATAGTTAGTCCACCTCTAGCCATTTTTTTTTCTTTTGTGCTATTAGCGGAAATGTTTTTACTCTAAGCTTTTAACTGGCAGCACATTGTAAGAACTTATCACCAGTTTAGAAACGTTTCAGGAAGCGTGTGGAGATTCCTCATATTTTTATGATCAATCCGAAGTAGTTTTCTTACTTATTCTTGTTCCCCTTTTTCATTTCCGCTACGGTAAATTGACGAGACACATTATATATTATCGATTAACGACTCACCAAAAGGTATGAGTGAACGTGTTGCAATATTTCTTCTCCTCTCCATGACTCAAAACAACAGATTAGCTGCCCATTATATCTATTTTTCTTATGGAGCTGACTTCTTTCATTTCTGTACTCGAACCAACAGAATAAAGGTGATGGTTCTTAATACTTCAAACTGATTTTTGGGAAGATTTCACTAGTTCAATTCTTCAAGCTGATTTTTGGGAAGATTTCACAAGTTTAATACTTCAAGCTGATTTTTGGGAAGATTTCACAAGTTTAATACTTCAAACTGATTTTTGGGAAGATTTCACAAGTTTAATACTTCAAACTGATTTTTGGGAAGATTTCACAAGTTTAATAATTCAAGCTGATTTTTGGGAAGATTTCACAAGTTTAATACTTCAAACTGATTTTTGGGAAGATTTCACAAGTTTAATACTTCAAACTGATTTTGGGGAAGATTTCACAAGTTTAATACTTCAAACTGATTTTTGGGAAGATTTCACAAGTGCAAATCGCATATCGTTAGTTTTTCTAATGCTCAAAACAATTAAAACGTTGAAATGTTAAAACTAAGATAAAATACGCGTTTGTGAATATTGACCATGGTTTATCCAGGTACGTCTATTATACCTTCAAATTAGTCTAATTAAACTTAATTTTTTCTTACCTTATGGAGCAGAGTTATGAAATTATTAAGACAACGTAGATTTTATAAAGTATTCCTTAAAACATGTTTTTTTTCTTTCACATATTATAGCACCAGTTTCATTTGCTACTTAATAATCTTGAGATGTTTCCTTTAAAACAAACAAAAGAAGGTCCGCTTTGATATTGTACGTATCTGATTAATAGTGGATAGGAAAAATAAATATTTGATCACTTATGCTTATATTGGTAAATCGACAGATTTAATGCTCACTTACTAAAATAAGTGAACACTTTCTCCAAGGATTCAGCGTAATCTGACTTACTTCCCCTTCGTTATCACAAAACTATTTATGGTTTCTTTGTTTTTAATAGAAAAGCTCCAGAAAACACTTTTGCTTGACATCGGAAAGTCCTAGGTTCGAGACATGGCACCCTTGAACACATTTTATACTTTCAGTTATAAAAGTGACAGTTATTAAGTACAAAGAGCAGGGAAAAGCTGCCGGTCTACATTTCTCTGGTGATGAGCAGTTCAAAATTAGGGAAGGTTGTACTTGAATCCTATGTGTCTCTGACGTAAACTGTGCGTCACAAGAGGTTCTCTTGAGGTTATATTCACCAAATTCCCCTTGAAGGATTGAATTGGCTTCATAACTAGAATCTAGTGTTTACAAAGAACCAACTAGCTATGTTAAGTTAATTTGTTATAATTGTAAACCTTTTTCGTCTAATAATTTACTGTTAAATTATCTAAAAATAAAACTGTGTGAGGACTTAATTAGCGTGATAGAAGGTTGAGCTATGTTATATCGGCGACGGTACTTGAAGCTAAAAGCTAGTGTTTTTGTATATTTTACCGTTTCATTATCGTAACTTTAATTAACAATATTATTTGGAATGTTTAACTTTTCTAAATTTTAACACTTTTTAAGTATATTTTGATTATCAAACTTTTATTATAAAGCCTGTTTTGCATAGCTAGCTTAAAATAAATATTTAGGACTAGCCAAAATCTCCTAAGCTGGCCAAACCTCGTTAGATATTATTGGGTTTACGGCCGAAAATACTGTTAGCAGCGAAGATACTCAACTCATTGAACAATGCATTCTAATCTTTAAAAAAAGGAACGCAAGAAAAGTACATTTAAGTAGCTATACTCACTACGTGGTTGAATTTGAGTTTCGCTTTAAATAGCTAAGATTAGGAGTTAATATTAATAGTTCCTTATGGAACTAGCCGTAGTCCTTGTTATATTTCAAGATCTGTTTATTTGTAGTTAAGCACAAAGCTACACAATGGGCTATCTGTGCTGTGCATACCACGGGTATCGAAACTAGATCTCTAGTGTTATAAGTTCGCAGACTTGCAGTTGTGCCATTGGTTAGAACTCTCTTCATGTTATTATTGGAATTCTCCATTTCTACAATGTTTTGTTTCCTTTAAGAAAAATAAAAACGTATTTCTTTTTGACAAGGACGTTAGTAAAGGTATTTTTCTTACAAACCTCCAAAACCGCCCATTGAGGAATTACATCTACCTCTAGCTTTTCATTTCTCTTTCATAATTAGGTTGGCGTAGTTTTTCGGGTGTGACGTTTAGATGTCACGTGAGGTTAAAGTCCGTCGGGCTTGGAGAGACACGCTGAAATTGCTTGGGGACGTGGTTACCACGCTCCACTGCACGAGCGTGTCACACCTATAATGGAGGGTGTTGGTTTTCCACATTTTCTTTGTCGTAGAAACATCTGATTGGTTCCTGTTTCAGTGAACCGTAGAAAAAAACAGCACAGTACACTTTGACCGCCTGTCAAAGCTACTGACTTTATCTACTGTCAAGGGATATCGTGAAAAAAAGAGGGTGGGTGTAGAGACTGACCTTACTAGAAAGTGGCTCTTTTAGGGTGGGACTAAGCACTTATCCAATTAGAAAATCCCGTTTATTTAAGCTTCATGATTATTTGTTAAAAAACAACATCTTTACTATCATCCGGTACTGTTTCGTTTACTATAGTAATTCTACTTAACCCATGCTTATTAGCCGTGTACGTTCTGATTTTATCTTCCTCAAAATCTAAACGCTCTCGTTATCTATAAACTGTTCATAAATATTATAATTATAAATAAATTTGATCTAATTTCTGTGCATTTTTATTCTAAAATTACTACCGAAGAGTTAGCCAAGACATATTCAAACATTATTGTAAAACTTTGATAGAAAATATTAACTTGGCTATAGACTTCTTCACGCAGAATGTGTCTCATATTACATTTATCTAACTAACTTCACAATATTATCGTTGCTTATCTACTTATAAAATTGTAATATGAATAGAACGTTCTAGAAACTTTCGATGGTATTCGAAAATTTCTGACTACTCCGCCGCAACATGATATAGCATATCTGTTCTTGAGATCGAATTCAGACTAAAGACTAGTTACTATAAACTTTAGAGCCCCCTAGTGGCACAGCGGTATGTCCTCAGACTTACGATGCTAGTATCCGGGTTTCGATACCCGTGGTGGGCAGAGCACAGATAGCTCATTGTGTAAGCTTTGTGCTTAATTACAAACAATAAACTTGAAATGCACCGAAACCTTCACAGTCCTTAGTATGCTTATAGCTTTTGTGACACATTTCGCGAATTCGGAATTCCTTATGAGTTATAAGTGTAACTATAACTTAACTTTCAGCTATGCAAATCAGCTTAATCACACAATTTAAGACTTGATCACCAAACATGTAACGGCGAGCAATAACATTAAGACAACTTTTGTGTAATGGATGAAGATTCCTTAGTAGTGCATGGACAGAGTTCACAAAGTGATACTGTGTTAAAGTGGAGAGAGATATAAGCTGTTCAAGCACAAGGCATTTTATGTGGAATTGACTTTCTTGACATGTGGTCACGTGCGCTCCACCAACCTCGTTCCTCAACAGTAAGTGACCAGGAATTGTAACAATGTGTCCGTATTTTAAGACTACCATATTTCCAGGTCTCTACCATATAGTGAGATATATAGATGTTACTCGTAAATTAAATGTTACTTTATTACAATAAATTAAAAAAATACCCCCTTGTATAATTTGATGGTAACCGAATAAAACAGTCATTAATAGATTCGTTGAAATATGATCAAACAATCATAACACACTGACCTACAAAAAATACCCCCTTGTATAATGTGATGGTAACCGTGTAAAACAGTCATTAATAGATACGTTAAAACATGATCAAATAATCATAACACATTGACCTACAAAACATAATGAATGAAACAAAGAACAAGGTAGTATAACTGTTGCAGGACACCAAAACAAAAGGTACCACGATGTAACACATCAAAGTACAAATGTCAAACAAGGTAGTATAACTGTTGCAGGACACCAAAACAAAAGGTACCACGAAGTAACACATCAAAGTACAAATGTCACACAATGTAGTATAGCTGTTGCAGGACACCAAAACAAAAGGTACCACGAAGTAACACATCAAAGTACAAATGTCACACATCGAATAACAAAGTGTTATCAATATAACTGTGTTTAAACAAGATGTTGATTAGAACTGACAGTATAATAATCAACTACTTCTAAGCCGAATAGTTTAAGGTAACCACTTCCTTTGTGGTAATCTTTCTAGAGTGAAAGTTAAGGAATTATAAACAATGGGATTGATTCTCTAATCTTTCCTCTGCTAACAAGGCTCAAGGACAATATTTTCTACTACTCTCGAAGTTTTGTATCCTACATGTACCACAGCCATCCAGTTTTAACTCATTATTATTCAGAAGTACTTTTTATGGCTCTATTACGTGGAGGGAAAATCTTAGACATGAAGGGAAAAGATAGGAGGGAAAATAATAACTCCTTCTCTTCACAACTAGGACATTGTCCGATAAAACAACCAACCTCACTGAACAATTTGATGTTTTTATTCACACTTTACTTTGTCAACGTATGATGGTAAAAAACAAAAACAAAAGCGTGGTATTGTAGTTATAATATGAATATCTTTGTTCTGTAAAAATCAGTTAAAACAAGTCTATTTTCGCATAACACGAAAGCCAATCTCTATTTTCCTTGTTGGCATCCACCGTTGTTACTAGAACACTGTAATCCTAAGATAGTATTAACATCTGATGTTTATATACTACCGAGTATTGTAATCCTAAGATGATATTAACATGTGCGGTTTATAGACTACCGGAATACTGTAATCCTATGATGGTATTAACATCTTTATATACTACCGGAGTATTGTAATCCTAAGATGATATTAACATGTGCGGTTTATAGACTACCGGAATACTGTAATCCTATGATGGTATTAACATCTTTATATACTACCGGAATACTGTAATCCTATGATGGTATTAACATCTTTATATACTACCGGAGTATTGTAATCCTAAGATGATATTAACATGTGCGGTTTATAGACTACCGGAATACTGTAATCCTATGATGGTATTAACATCTCATGTTTATATACTACCGGAGTATTGTAATCCTATGATGGTAGTAACATCTGATGTTTATATACTACCGGAGTATTGTAATCCTAAGATAGTATTAACATCTGGTGTTTATATACTACCGGAGTATTGTAATCCTATGATGGTATTAACATTTGATGTTTATATACTACCGGAGTATTGTAATCCTATGATGGTATTAACATCTGATGTTTATATACTACCGGAGTATTGTAATTCTAAGATGGTATTAACATTTGATGTTTATATACTACCGGAGTATTGTAATCCTATGATGGTATTAACATCTGATGTTTATATACTACTGGAGTATTGTAATTCTAAGATGGTATTAACATCTGGTGTTTATGTACTACCGGAGTATTGTAATCCTAAGATAGTATTAACATCTGATGTTTATATACTATATGGTAGTTCTGAATGACATTCATTATATAAACAAAAACATATTATCTCAGTAAGCTTAATGTGTCAGTATGTGTGAAAACAGCCCATTTAGGGTGTGTATTTCGACGTACATGTGATATCTTTGTTGGAATAGGTTGAAATAAGCTTGATTTCATTAAAGGTGTTTATATACCACCGGAGTATTGTAATCCTATGATGGTATTAACATCTGATGTTCATATACTACCGGAGTATTGTAATCCTAAGATGATATTAACATGTGCGGTTTATAGACTACCGGAGTATTGTAATCCTATGATGGTATTAACATCTGATGTTTATATACTACCGGAGTATTGTAATCCTAAGATGATATTAACATGTGCGGTTTATAGACTACCGGAATACTGTAATCCTATGATGGTATTAACATCTTTATATACTACCGGAGTATTGTAATCCTAATATGATATTAACATTTGCAGTTTATTGACTACCGGAGTATTGTAATCCTAAGATGATATTAACATTTGCGGTTTATATACTACCGGAGTATTGTAATCCTAAGATGATATTAACATCTGATGTTTATAGACTAAAATAATAAATTCACCAAGAATACCAGGAGTTCTTCAAGTAAAGGAGATTACTGAAACGATAGATAATAATTATAATAAGGTAACGGGAAGTGGTCGTTTTCTCACCACGAAAAGTGCGTACAGTATATATAGCACGCGTAAATTTAAAGTGTCAGTGTATGTGCTAGCATAAATGATATAATAGCCGTATATCCTACTTATTCCTACTAATGCATAACGACTTACTTTAGCACTTAGCGTTCCTATTCACCTGCGCGGGCTGATTGGCTGCTGGAGGACACGTGACCTGTGGCATTGCAGGGACGAAAAAATAGTCAAGTTGTTTCTACCCAGTATCACTTACTTAGTGTTTCAGTAAGAATGATAGCAGCCTTATATGGCGTCATCTAATGATGCGATAATTACATATGGTAGCACGAGAAGATACGTTAACAAGTTCGTATTGGAACCACCAGAGAGTAAGGTGTCATCATGAGTTGATTACATCACGTTTAATGTTAAGTGATTATAATATTGATAAATTTTGATTCGATGATGCGATTAGGAAATTGGAATTTGTCGATATGTTCGACTCTTTTCTGACCTAGATTAGAAATATTTCAGACATATGTACTTTACTGTTCAGTAATTTGATTATGTTTACCAAAAACTTCCTGTCAATGTTCAGTTTTTAGTAATATCTGTTTGACTTCCAGTTATCTATCGAAAAACAAAGACTTTGATTATCTTGTATTTTTTGCGAGTTTACAACAGTTTTAAATTTTCTAATGTTGTAAGTTTATTTACCCGTTGGGCCTGGTGAATATGATGCTCGACTCAATCTACGGGTCGCAAGATCAAAACCTAGGAGGCGCTATAATGTAACGATCAATCCTATTATTCTTTGGTAAAGAAAAGCCCAAGAGTTTGTGATAGGTGGTGTAGACAAAATACCTTCACTCTGGATTATCACTTTAAGGTAAAGAACGGCTAGAACAGTTAGCTCTCGTGTACCTTCTACCGAATTCCAATAAAATATAGTTATCTATATGATACTTTTAGGAGTCAAATAAAACAGTACAAAAGTAGTTATTTGTATCATAATTCAGGATATGTTATGCACCCAGTACGATTGGGCAGACGAACAATCTCCTATTGAAATAATCTGAACTCCAATTTCATTCACCTGAATAATTGGATGATAGACAACGTGAAACAATTATCTACACTAAAAAACAAACAAACAACTGTTTATTCTGATTAACCCAATTTTTTTTAACTTTACAACGATGCCCTCCCCCAGTGGCACAGCGGTATGTCTGCGGACTTGCAACGCTGGAATCCGGGTTTCGATACCAGTAGTGGGCAGAGCACGGGTTGCCCATTGTGTAGCTTTGTGCTTGATTACAAATAAACAATAAACAAACTTCACAACGAGTTACCACAAATTATAGAAAAAAAATATATATATCCCGTAGTGGGCAGAGCACAGATAGCCCATTGTGTAGCTCTGTGCTTAATTACAAATAAACAATAAACAAACTTTACAACGAGTTACCACAAAATACAGAAAAAAAATATTCCGCAGTGGGCAGAACACAGATAGCCCATTGTGTAGCTTTGTGCTTAATTACAACTAAACAATAAACAAACTTTACAACGAGTTACCACAAATTATAGAAAACAATTATCCTTGACATGACTCTATACAAACTTTGCATACATTTCACCCTCTTTGATCAATGGATTATTAGCTGTGTGGAGTTATAGATTAAACGTCCCCCCTCTTTGATCAATGGATTATTAGCTGTGTGGAGTTATAGATTAAACGTCCCCCCTCTTTGATCAATGGATTATTAGCTGTGCGGAGTTATAGATTAAACGTCCCCCCCTCTTTGATCAATGGATTATTAGCTGTGCGGAGTTATAGATTAAACGTCCCCCCTCTTTGATCAATGGATTATTAGCTGTGCGGAGTTATAGATTAAACGTCCCCCCTCTTTGATCAATGGATTATTAGCTGTGTCGGAGTTATTAGATTAAACGTACCCCCCTCCTTTGATCAATGGATTATTAGCTGTGCGGAGTTATAGATTAAACGTCCCCCTC
>NW_013667913.1:168618-173075 GCF_000517525.1 Limulus polyphemus
CAATGGATTATTAGCTGTACGGAGTTATAGATTAAAGTACCCCCCTCCTTTGTATCAATGGATTATTAGCTGTGCGGAGTTATAAATTAAACGTCCCCCCCTCTTTGATCAATAGATTATTAGCTGTGCGGAGTTATAGATTAAACGTCCCCCCTCTTTGATCAATGGATTATTAGCTGTGTGGAGTTATAGATTAAACGTCCCCCCTCTTTGATCAATGGATTATTAGCTGTGCGGAGTTATAGATTAAACGTCTCCCCTCTTTGATCAATGGATTATTAGCTGTGTGGAGTTATAGATTAAACGTCCCTTAGTTAAGTGCTATTTGACAGTAACTGATTAAGTAATCATTATAATAAGATACATTTTATGAATATATGTAACCCAGAGTGAATTCGAACTTGTAGAAGGAAATATTAGATAAATCTCTAAGTAATTGATTCTGTTATAACATGACTGAATAGTAGAGTTGTGATTTTTAAACATTTATCAACATCATCGTCGTTAACATATCATATGTTTAATTTTCAACACTACATATATATATATATACATAATGATATTTACAAGTTAAACACTCAGTTACTAACTATCTTACACTTCCTTTGATGACTTGGTTGTTGCTGTGGGTATTCATTATATTGTATTGTTATCATAAATGGTAGTTCTGAATGACATTCATTATATAAACAAAAACATATTATCTCAGTAAGCTTAATGTGTCAGTGAGTGGGAAAACAGCCCATTTAGGGTGTGTATTTCGACGTACATGTGATATCTTTGTTGGAATAGGTTGAAATAAGCTTGATTTTATTAAAACAACTGTTTGATGATGGAAAGGTGATGTTGGGAGTATTTGGAAAATGTAAATGTTATGCGTAATAAGCACAGATTTTGATAATATGCGCAGACTTTGATAATAAGTACAGATTTTGATAATGAGTACAGAATTTGATAATAAGCACATACTTTGATAATAAATATAGACTTTGATAATGAGCACAAAGTTTGACAATGAGTCTATTTGGATTTATTACATAAGCAAAAGTAAAAATTTTTTTTTTGTATAAACTTGTAAATTGTAAACTGGTTTTCGTGGTCAGATGGAAGGACTTGTAGATTTAATTATGCTGACATGAATGGTGAAATGGAAGGACTTGTAGATTTAATTATGCTGGTATGAATGGTGAGATGGAAGGACTTGTATATTTAATTGTGTTAATATGAATGGTGAGATGGAAGGACTTGTAGATTTAATTATGCTGATATGAATGGTGAGATGAAAGGACTTGTAGATTTAATTGTGTTAATATGAATGGTGAGATGAAAGCATTTGTAGATTTAATTGTGCTGATATGAATGGTGAGATAGAAGAACTTGTATATTTAATTGTGCTGATATGAATGGTGAGATGGAAGGACTTGTAGATTCACTTACGTTAATTGTGTTATATTAAACATTTACATATGTAACTTGTATAATGAGACAGGTTTTATGGACATCATGAACGATTTATGAAAACAGTAAACAATTTTATCAGACACCTGTATAAAAATGTGTAATTCAGTATTTCACCTATCACAACAAAACCTTACTAAAACATATATAATGACGAAATATAACATCAAAATATTATATGTAATATCTGTCACCTTATATCAGTTCATATTAAACATTCGGTATTTGGTTGTTCCTCCTTGTACTCAAATAACCTCCGCAAGGCGCCGTGGCATGCTGTTGATGAGGTCATTGATGTAATCCACCGTGATTTCATTCCAACTTGTTACTAGAAGGCACTGCAGCTCAGCTACATTAGTTGGTTTAGGGTCGTGGTTAGCAAATTTTCGGTTCAGTTCTGCCTAACGTTTCTCAATGGGATAACAATCTGGAGACTTTGGCGGCCATGGGAATCTTGTAACATTCTCCTGGTCGAGATAATCCCATACGATATGCACACTGTGGGCAATGGCATTGTCATTCTGGAACACAAAGTTATTGCCAAACCTTGCCCTAGCATATAGGAGAAATATCGTCTTCGTGTGATTCCTGTAGGAGGCGCCATTGACGTTTCCCTGGAGGATATGAATAGAATTTTTCCACCACGATGAATAGCTTCCCAAACATGTACTGCACCACCTTCCTATGTGTTCTCTGTGGGAAAGTCAGTCTTCCCTCATCTGTTCTCCAGGCAAAAGACGAACGCAAATCCTACCACCAGCTTTAACAAGCCGGAAAAAGGAGACTTTTCTGGAACAACATTTCCTTTAGTCCGATGACAATTCAAGATTCCAGATACAGTACACTGGGTGTACCCTACTGTTTTGGCGATGTCCGTTTGCTTCCTATCGTTTGTGGACAGTCGAACAATTTGACGCCCTATAACTTCTGGCACATGACAAGGCATGACTCTACATTAAGAACAGAGAAACTGTCTGAACAAGGCGTTGATTTTTTCGAAAAATAGTATACTAAAAGCCCACCCTTTTATACAAAACAGGTGTGTATATGTGTTTTGACGAACAAAGACTCAAAACAACTTATACAAATCAAAATAACAAATCGTACATGTTTGTTCGATCATACTCTATCTTCTCTGTTACTACTCGGTCATTTACTCAATAACTATTCTGCATGTAGAGAATAACAAAGATATAGAACAACATAAAATATTTCGTCCAAGACTGTATGTGAGGTCCATCTTAAGTGTCTCTGCACACGTAGTCAACCCATATAATAAAACGATTTGGAGCCTCACAACAGCGCTATAGTCCATGTAGCAACCTTCGGTTATACTCTACTTCACGACTATGCATCTGGATAATAGCTCAGGTGTAAGGACATCCGGTCCAATTCACACCATTTCTCCCTGCATGGTTTCCATAATCCATATAATGTATGAGGATGACGATTACCAAACGCTCCTTTCGACTATCTCTTCGCACAGTCAATGACACTGCATGCTTACACATAGGTAATAGGATTGATACTCATTTCATTCTTCGGCTGCATGAAGTATACAGTTGAACGAATATTTCGTGAAAGTAGCTTGCGTACGTGTGATTTGTGTTGGTTTTCTAACCGGAGATCTTTGTTCATTACAGTGAGTACTCTTTGGTGGGATACGTGGACGGCTTTTGCTAATCCTCGTGGTTTTTCATCTATTACAAACTCCGCAATTTGCTTAGTACGACTGGGGTTCGACTTTCTAGAGGTTTTTTTTACGTGGTTCTCGGGCATAAAGATGATCCATACTCTTTTGACTTCCAATGCTATAAGTGAAAAGGATATCCCAGTCTTGAAAATTATAAATTCCCGATCTAAACCCATCTACGTGATTTTTTTGAGTGTTTCAATATTTTGTGTCGGAAAGGGCTGTTACACAAGCGATAAATTTTTGGGTTGCATCACACTACCTACGACCCACCAAAAATGTTAAAATGTAGTCCGGATACATGCCGTTTCATCGCGACTTTACATAAGCTGCGGTTATCACGTGGTTTTCTATTTTGAATATTTACAATCGTTTTAATAGAATGTTACTCAATTCTGTATAACTCTTCCTTGAAACTTAGAGTATGTTTAATGATGGTACGACAAAATTAAAACTATTCTTTTTTTTCAGGGCTATTTGTATAGTTGCACATTTAATATCAGTTAAAATTATCAGGTTTATCAATTATCAAGTTTTGGACGTAATACACTGACTTAATTTAGTGTTATTTATTTACGGTTTAAATAACTTACGTATACATTAATTGCATTATAACATCTTGCCTTAAATTTCAAGCTAACAGTAACATGTGGATATTGTCAACTATCCGTACTAAACTGAAACTAGCGTGATGGCAACGTATTAATTTTAATATCTGATCAAACACTTTGTATATGGATTAATAAATGTATAACGAAATTTATAGCGGATCAGTAATACTTTATAATTACAACTCGCGTATATTAATATAATGGGATTTCCCGTAGTTACGAACTATGGTATCTAGATACTTACTTCAAACAAATTCCTAGCAAATGCAGTGCGACTTCACCATAATGGGATTTCCCGTAGTTACGAACTATGGTATCTAGATACTTACTTCAGACAAATTCCTAGCAAATGCAGTGCGACTTCGGCCATAATGGGATTTCCCGTAGTTATGAACTATGGTATCTAGATACTTACTTCAGACAAATTCCTAGCAAATGCAGTGCGACTTCACCATAATGGGATTTCCCGTAGTTACGAACTATGGTATCTAGATACTTACTTCAGACAAATTCCTAGCAAATGCAGTGCGACTTCACCATAATGGGATTTCCCGTAGTTATGAACCATGGTATCTAGATACTTACTTCAGACAAATTCCTAGCAAATGCAGTGCGACTTCGCCATAATGGGATTTCCCGTAGTTACGAACTATGGTATCTAGATACTTACTTCAGACAAATTCCTAGCAAATGCA
>NW_013667913.1:173768-189920 GCF_000517525.1 Limulus polyphemus
AATCCATAACAAACAAACACACACAGAGCGCAGATAGTCCACTGGCTGGCCTCGCGCTAAAACAAACTTAAGACTGACCGATATTTCTGAAGAAAATAATCATAGAACAAGATAGGTAAATAATGTAGAGTCGAAGAGTTCGACGTTTCAAAGAACTCGTCGATACTATGGGTTTTTTTTCGCTTTTACAACGTTTAGGGCAGTAAAATAATCCGAAACCATACCCGAAGATAATCATGACTGTAACGTTGTCATCCGTGAAGTGAAGGCTATGGTTGCGATCCATCAACACTTCTTCCCATAACTCCATCGCGACATAGCTGAACATATCTTTTGGTATGGTTAAGAAGATAATAATAAAAAAGGACTTGAAGTTAGTAAAGGCTAATAAACCAATGAATGTCTTCAAAACTATGAAGGTTTAAGAAATACATAGGTTGTGAAGTAAAGACTGTGTCTGAAATTCTTGCAATTGAGTCCGTAACAGAGATAAAAATGAGATCACAATCCACTTTGTAATCACACAATGGGTAATTCTTTTTAACTCAAGCGTGGGCAACTAAATAAATAACCCAACTATAATTTCATCATGTAATAAAACACATTATGATGATCACCTCTCATCGCTGTTAATGAGACTGAAGAAGGCCTCAGAAAGAAGTAGAAATGTCTTCCCCTTTCTACTCTGCCTTAAGTTCTACTGAGACCGCGTGACTTAATGAACCTATTTATTATACTATCGTATCTTGTAGTGGGCCCGTATGAAATTATTTTTTAAACCATATGGTGACACTTTATAGAACTCCTGCGTTCTCTTTTGGTAGCATACGGAACTATCGCATCCTCTGGTGGTACCTTTTAGAAACACATTGTTCTCCCACTCCCGTGATCTCAGAGGTCATATGACCTCCGGAAATCAATCAGCACATGACGTTATATAGACATGCTGACTACTGATTATTGATTGATTTACTAGTGGGATTTAGACTGCCGACGATTTTTC
Organism: Limulus polyphemus; assembly: GCF_000517525.1. Classification (NCBI taxonomy): domain Eukaryota; kingdom Metazoa; phylum Arthropoda; class Merostomata; order Xiphosura; family Limulidae; genus Limulus; species Limulus polyphemus. The sequence goes on from NW_013667913.1 coordinate 174,772, forward strand.
TGTGTGTTCGTTAGTCGCGATGAATGTATATTTATTAGTAGATGATATAACGTATCATACATATCTATTATCTGGATATCCACGTAGTTGGCGATCCAGTTTTGGAAGAAAAGAGATTATGCTAGAGATATAATCGTTTCAATTTATTAGCCTTATTTAACTAATTCTATGGGCTATGCGAGTGATATCATATTCCTGTAACTTCTGCTATTATAAACACTTAGCTAATAAGTCGACAGACTTGGTACTTAGAACCAACAAGTGCTGTGAAATATAAGAATAGGTTTACATAGCTACTTTATCAGAACTAAATTATATAACACAGTTTTAACTTGAATATTATATTGTCAATATAAAACAAACAACATCAATAAACTAAAGAACAAGGACTGAATGTTGTCAATATAAAACAAACAACATTAATGAACTAAAGAACAAGGACTGAATATTGTTAATACCGAAAACACAATATTAATGGACTGAAGAACAAGGACTGAATATTGTCAATACCAAACAAACAATATATGAACTAAAGAACAAGGACTAAATATTGTCAATACCAAACAAACAATATTAATGAACTAAAGAACAAGGACTGAATATTGTCAAAAAGAAATGTTTGCTTGAACACCATTAAACATAGTACACTATGAAATGGATAAGATACAATTCAGTCCTTGCTCTTTAACTCATTAATATTGTTTATTCGGTATTGACAATATTCAGTACTTGTTATTTATTTCATTAATATTGTTTGTTTTGTATTGACAATATTCAGTCCTTGTTTTTCAGCTCATTAATATTGTTTGTTTTGTATTGACAATATTCAGTCCTTGTTCTTTAGTTCATTAATATTGTTTGTTTTGTATTGACAATATTCAGTCCTTGTTCTTTAGTTCATTAATATTGTTTGTTTTGTATTGACAATATTCAGTCGTTGTTCTTTAGTTCATTACTATTGTTTGTTTTGTATTGACAGTATTCAGTACTTGCTCTTTAGTTCATTAATGGGATATCCGTCCCTAATTCTTAAGTAAGAGACTAGATGGAAGGTAGCTAGTCAACACCACCGACCGCCAACCTTTGGATTACTAGTACTGATGAATAGACCTTCACTTTATAACCCTCCCACGGTTGAAAGGGTGATCATGATCGGTGACAGTATTTGATTCTACGACCCACAGGTAGCGAGTCTAGCGCCCCTAACCATCAGACCACTCCAGGCTTAATAAACATTGTAAATTGATTTTGTATTTAACTTACCTTTCTAGATAATAAACATATTTCGTAATAAATAAATAAAAAGTAACTCAAAATGTTTCACGAAGGTTTATTTCTACATAAGAAGGATTATAAATGTGATATTATCAAAGTTTTATATAAATTATTCACATTAATTGACTATACTAGAAGTTTTATTCTTATCTGTTCACTACTTATTACATCCGGGGTATAGTGTTTTTAGTTTATATGACTCGGAATTTATGTTTCGTTATTATTCATAGTACAACGATGATATCAGAAAATGTAAATAAAACTCAAGAAATCAAACTCGGATTTAAGACAAATGACGAAGACGTAACGACGATCGGATTATCAACACGTCTGACTGTCTCTCGTGTCTCATTTGTTGCCAGATACGGCACGTAATCTGCAAGAAAGGGGAAAGTGTTTACGTACTCTGTGAAAGAATACGGCGGTTTTTTTTTTATGGTAATCTTTTATAATGACATCCTTTGAAAACATTTTCAGCATGCTGTTCTATTTTAAGACCTGGTAATTAAGGTACAATCAACTTCTGGAATGACCAAACGTTATCTTGTTTCGCATGTTCGAAGCAAAACAGTTAAGTTATTCGTATTATGTGAAGTTTTAGTGTTCTTAAGAACACCTCTCCACTCAAGTAAAAAAAACAAAAACTGTTCTTGCTTGTTAAGATTTTGTTTCTCTACATCATCCATTCCGGACTTAAGACAAGGTCGAACTGCCAGTGTGAATACTCTTGTTACGGGTGTCAAGAAACTTCGGTTTCTTTCTCTACTGGTATTTGTTTTTTCTTTCATATCGATAAAAAAAAAGTGTTTCTAGATTTTGTCGACAAATCCGTATTTACACGATTTTTCGTTCCGTACTGCGATTATCCCGTGCATACCGTTGCAGCCTTGTTTCAATAAATCCTAGCACGTGAACAAGCTTTGCAAGGTAAGTATCCAAAGCCTAGGGATTATTGTTTATATGTAGTTGTGAACGCAGTCTTTCTTGTATGTTCGTATCATCTCGGAGCACGTGCTGGATGAACCCACTATGGGGACAAAATATTGCACGTACCTTGTATCTGAAAAATATCAGGGAACTATCTATTCTGGTTGTGTATGTAACAATGTAAACAAACGTTTTGTCAATTTTGCTGAAAATGTTTCTTTTTTTTTTGGTTTATTCTTTTCTATTCAGCCTGGGCAATATATCGAGAGCCAAGCTATCTATCCATCTGTATCAATGAGATTGTGTCAGTTCTGTCTATCATGAATGAGTTAATGTCTGTCTATTTCGGTTTTTCTAACTATCTATCTATGCCTATCTGCGTGCTTGTCTATTTGAATTTTCTCTATCTGTTTGTGCATCTGTCTATTCGTAAACTTGGGCTATCGACAATGTTACATAACAGAATGCAAGTCACAGAATGTTTATGTACGCATGCGTTATAGAATGAAATAAAAAAGCTTTAGAAAAAAGCAATCAATAAATGTCACATAAAGATGACTTTTTTTTGTTCATAATTTTCAGAGTTTTAATTTGTTTCTTGGGCCCAATAAAAACAGGGAGCTTAATATAACTATTTGTTATTGAAATTTTCATGCATAATATAATTTTCAAACCGACTTTGAGAGGGCCGAAACAGATTTGATGTGAACTTATAATTTTTGAGATCGTTTTTTTTTGTGAGATCTGCATACACATTATTGTGTAGGGGAGTTGATGGTGGTTAAGAAGTATCGGATCCCAAGTTTCGACAAGATTTATTTTCCGATAATATACACCATCGACCATAGACTAACAGTCTAAGTGCCGATTTTTTTAACTTGTTCTTCAAGCAACAGCTGTTTACGCTAATGTAAATTCTCAGTGCTTTGGTAATACCAAAAAAAAAGAAAAAGACATAACAAGATGCCATTAATCTGTCTTGTAAAATATAAATCATAGCGGAATGCTATAGTTTCACGTGTAAATTGTTAAACTTAAAAACACAATGTGGGAATATAAAAACATTCTAGGTTAAAAAATTACAACAGCTAACCAGTATTTGAATTTGGATTTTAAAAGAAAGTTTAAACTATTTGTTTGCGATCTACTTTGATATTTCAAATCAGAAGACCAGAAACGTTAATTGCTTGAGCCCTGATGAGGCGGAATGCCATTCCAGACCGTTCCGCCCCAATTTAACCATTGTCGTTAGTAGAACAATAAAGCTGTTTAACGTTAACTTTAACATCTGTCACTTAGGAACTATTACGTTTTCATTGAAAAAAAAATATACAAATCTTTCCTGCTGTTATTTGAAATTTCAAAAGAAACGCCAAGAGAGTTGCTTGAAAATTTATATGCATAGAAACATTACCCATCTTTAATCGCATACAACTAATTTATATATCATTCGAATAATCAAAATATACAACAACTCGTTAACTGTTATTAAAAAGACCTGTTTGAAAAATGAGCTATTAAGCCGTTACTCGAAAAGTTAGGCTTAGAAAAGAATCAAACATTGGTGTGAACGTGCTTTATATTCACTATGAGGAAAACCTATATACTGGATAGATGAAGTGAAGAAAAGAGTCATTGGCCACATACACTGTAATAAATAAACCTAGTATTCCAAAAAATGTTTAATCTCGATGTCTAAGTTCATGGGATGTCCAGTTCAATCTACACTTTGATCAATGTGTGTTATTGGGTTATTCTAGTTTCGGAGAATTCCAATCCTCATCAGTAACCCCAAACACAAGTTAACCAAATACAGATAAACAATTTTTGGAACACAAAGTTTGTTTATTAGAAAAGACTCGTAACTATTTTAGCCAGCAAGGTTGAATACAAGTATGTATTAAAGATAATTTATTTACCGATGTAATAAATACGATTTTGAGATCTACAGCTTCTCATGATTCTAAGACCAAACATTACAGTTGTGATTTTACGTTAGAAAATGTTCTAATACGTTTGTTATGCCCAAAATCTTCAATTGGCGCTATGTGTTGTTTGTTCAACGTGCCCCAACATGTCTTTTATTTAGGCTTGGCGATTCCATATCGATATTTTTTTTTTTATCTATGTTCTATTGCTTGCCTGACAGTAATTCACGAACAAATTGTTTTCTGTTTTTCAAGTTGATTTAAGAGCTATCGATGGACTGATTAAAACCAGATTAAAGTTTCAGTGGGCCTTACTTTGTCAGTAACATATAATAATAAAAAACGCCTACTCTATAAAACCTTCCGGTTTATCAGCAGTAAGTGTAAGGGCTTATAATGCTAAAAATTATAGAACGGCACAGATAGCCAATTGTATAGTTTTGTAATTAATAACACAGAAAAGCACTGTACAAAATGTCTTCAACCACAGCAATTACCACCTGAATACTTTATTATAAACCTAAAATATACAACAATTTCTGGTAAGGTCTACCTCTTCCTCCCCCCCCCCCGCCATCACAATGCCGCCATCCTCCCCATTAATGTCTTTTATAGGCTACAAAACAGGATTTTATCTCTTCTATAGACTACGAACAATTATTTGATTTCTTCTGTAGACTACAAAAAAGGATCTTATGTCTTCTATAGACTACAAAAAAGGATTTTATCTCTTCTATAGACTACGAACAATGATTTGATTTCTTCTGTAGACTACAAAAAATGATCCTATGTCTTCTATAGACTACAAAAAATAATTTTATCTCTTCTATAGACTACGAACAATGATTTGATTTCTTCTGTAGACTACAAAAAAATGATCCTATGTCTTCTATAGGCTAAAAAAATGATTTTATCTCTTCTATAGACTACGAACAATGATTTGATTTCTTCTGTAGACTACAAAAAAGGATCTTAAGTCTTCTATAGACTATAAAAAAGGAATTTTATGTCTTCTATAGGCTACAAAACAGGATTTTATGTCTTCTATAGACAACAAAAAAGGATTTTGTCTTCTATAGGACTACAAAAGAAGACTTTATGTCTTCTATAGACCACAAAAAAGGATTTTATGTCTTCTATAGACAACAATAAAGGATGTTATGTCTTCTGTAGACTACAAGAAAGGAATAAATAAAACGCTATAAACCTAAAAGTACAGTTAACATTGAGGTTTGTTGAAAGTAGTTCGTTGACGACTATTACAATATCAATATTCTTTGGTTAACGTTTCCTATTTGTATTCGTACTGTTTCTTGTGCATTAGGCTCATAACAGACAATATATGTGATCGTTCACCTAACAACATGACGTTACCATGGATACAAGTATTTGTATAATTATATAATTAACCTTTTGATCCTAGGATCAAAGAGCTTTATAAGCTCATCCATGAGCATTTGTTTAAGCAAGTATTGAAGTACCTTGTTTATAATCGATAGAAATTTCGTGGTGGTTGCTCATTTAAAATAATGGTATCCTACTTTAAAATAACACAATATAAAGATCAAATGCCTTTGACCACACCTAATGACTATAACTATTCCTTCTGAAAAGACAATCTGTATTATAAAGTATAAAATTAGTGATCAACCCTAATATTCAGCGCCACCTCTCGTCATTCTAGGCAACTATCAAAACTAACATTATCCGGCGTTCCGATATCAAACTCTGGAAATGCAAGGGTTTTTCGTGGTGATTATGAGAAGCCATAATCGAATACAAAATAATCTGATATTTTTTTCATAAATGAACTTCTTATTTAGAGAGCTGGAAAATTCCAAACTATGTAAGACACAAGATTCCAACCAAATTAAGTAAGACACAAAATTCCAAACTATGTAAGACACAAGATTCCAACCAAATTAAGTAAGACACAAAATTCCAAACTATGTAAGACACAAGATTCCAACCAAATTAAGTAAGACACAAAATTCCAAACTATGTAAGACACAAGATTCCAATTTAAGTAAGGCTCAATATTCCATCCAAACTAAGTAAGACATAGGATTCCAAACTAAGTAAGATACAAGATTTCAAACTAAGTAAAACATAAGAGTGTGTCTTACATAGTTTGGAATTTTGTGTCTTACTTAATTTGGTTGGAATCTTGTGTCTTACATAGTTTCGTTTAGCTCATAACAGTTTGTCTGTTTGTAGTCAAGCGCAAACGACATCAAAGTTCCTCTCAATTACCAACCCATTGTTTGGACTTGTTGTCTGTAAAGTACCTTGGAAAGGATCGCTAATGCTCGTCTGCTCATCCTGTCCAGTTCTTCGAACCTCTTTCTAACAGTTAGTGTGGCTTTCAAAGATATAGGCCACACTAGATATTCTTATTAAAGCCAAAACGTTTACTATGGAAGTCTTTCTCAAGAAGAAATACTTTGTAATATGTTTTTAATTTACGAATGATTGTGATCTGACACCACATAAAGGTACAGTATTCTAAGAGATCTCCACTTCTATGGATTATAAAGCCATATCTGAATGGGTATCTGTGCTGTGCCTACCACGGATATCGAAACCCGGTTTCAGGGGTATATAGGTCCACAGACCTACGTACATCAGTTTATCTATGAAGTAAAATTGCATTAAGGAAAAAGGTCATTTGGCCATAATGCTTATCTTAACTTTATTAATATCTTATAAATCCTTACATTAAAAATGTATTTATATTTTTAGATTTTATCACACTGTACTTACATTTGTAATTCTATCAACGTGTATGTGGAGTATGACGTTTTAAAGCCTAGTTTTATTTTCAGCATGTTTCTAGAAACATGGCAGTTTAGTTGGTTCGAGTATTTGAGGCTAAAACTGATTAAAAATGAAAACTTATAACTTTATGTTTATGTGTACTTAGAAATGCTGGAAGATTCCTATTTATACAAAGCGAGTAAAGTTAGTTTTTTTTTTTAAACATTAATTTTCCAGAAATATAATGAACATGGAAATAACGTATTTACGAAGGATTTCTGTATAAGCCCATCACACCTGGGCAACTAAGGATCGGGTTACTACAATTATTAGCTAAATAACAATAATACAACACTGAAAATACTAACACTGAAGTTGCGCTCAGGTTAGGGCGCTCGACTCGCAATCTGCATTCAGCCGTTATATTTAAACGAACTTAGAGCCTCACCACGTCGTTACAGTCGATGTCGCCACGTCTGATCATACTCAGAATGACGACCGTGCATCTTGACAATATCCCTCCAGAGTAGTTTCCATTACAAAGGGCTCCGTCAAAAGTCCGATCGCAAAGAAATTTATAAGCGCTGCGTCTGAGACTTGACCAGCGGGTTTCTGTAGGGAATAGCATGAAAAATAGTTTCATTTTACAGCTGCTTCAGTTATGCAACTGGTAAATGGGAGATATGTCTGGAAGCTTTACCTTGGTGAACGCTTTACCATGCTGGCTTCGTCTCCAGACTGAGATGTTTCATGATTATGTTGCGCACTGTTGCCAGAGCACGTGGATGGCTTTTGCCACTGATCTTTGTGTTCGTGGATTTTCACCTGTTTCAAGGCACTGCATTTTTATTTATCATGGTGAGGGTACGACTTATTGCAGGTCTTTTTCTAGATGGTCCTGGTATCCCTTTTCCGTCTTGGAAGCTCTAAATCCCCGATTTGTACGTATATTTATGATCCGAATATTTTACGTCGGAAAGGGCTGTTGCATACCCTTCCCAGAAACTATCTATTTAACATAAAAACAATGTCAAAATGTAGTTTCGATACACATCGTTCCACCGCGACAATATATTGGCTGTGGTTGTCACGTGATTTGCTTATTTGCACATTTTGTAGAACCACTTTTGGTTCTATAACTAGAATTAATGAACTGAAGTAATTTGTATAAGGAGTCACAGTTTGACAAAATAAAACCAATAATAAGTAATGAGCATCTCCTCCCCTGAAAGAAAAACAAAAATTAATAATACCAGGAGTATCCTAGTGATTAGTCCACACGACTTATAAGGGGATTCCTTTGTAGTGCACCCCTGTGCTGATCTCTCATAGTGAGCTAATAATTGACGCTCGTGACGTTCAAGGATTATTCCTTCCCTTTATAGATTGTCCATCAGAATCCATGCACCATGACAGTACAACTGGGTCTGATATCACCTTCGAGTCCAATATTACGTCACTATATTTTCGAGAATTAAATCCGCCACTCAGAAGCACCAGAACTGTTTTCGTCACGGAAAGGATAACATTCCACGAAGTTACACTGAGTGTATCGCTCACCTCTGGCGCTTCAGAAATCAATTCATCGATCATTGTTGGAGACATTGGACTTTAACTCAGCTGTGAAGAGTGAAGATGGCTAATCACGTTGCTGCTAACTATGGTAATCTTAATAAAAGTTATGCGAAGTAAAGCGTATACTTGTAACCATTAAGTCGAATTCGTGAAGTCTGTTTTTTTTAACCATCTGGTTTCGTTTAATAACTCCAATCGTTGCTTTTACGTCCAAATTGAATTCAGTGGACTCACAAATCTTAAATGTTAAAGGTGGGCAGATATCGGTCAGTACGTGTAGTGTACAGCTCAGTTGTTTCAAAGCGTGTACACAATTTTTGCACTATAGACCTGGACATACCAGAACTAATTTCCTCTACGTTCTACATTTGTTCGGATTCAAACATCTGAAAGTGTTTTACGTTTTTGGTTTAGTGTGATCGCAATATATTTTTAAAAATAATTGACACTACTTCAGTAGAGGATTATCAAGCTAGAAACGCAAAATTAATTAGAAGTTTTGTCGTTTTGTTTTACATGATGTACCTAGAGAAAACATACACCAAAATGTAATGTTTTCTCATATTAATTCATTTTTTTAAACCTTTCTGTAATTACTAAAAACATGTTGGACGGTTAGGCTTAGCTGTTTTGTTGATACTAAAACGATATATGGAATACTAAAAATAAAATCACGGAATTGCGTGCATTTAATAACAGCTCGACAACGGTAAATACAAGATCTACGTAAGCTTTATATTAAGAAATTGTAAACGACTGAAAGCTTAACGTTGCCCTTTTCTGCAATCTAACAAAATGAAATTATACCAGACTCGAAAGATAAGAACCGTACCATGTTGCGTTATTTAAATATTTGGGTTACATTTAAATGTTAAAACACTGAAACTGTATATAATGCTAAATATTGGAATATTTTAGCATAAAGCAGTGAAATGATTAGAATCAGAGAGGAATATTTTTGGGGAAAAATAACTTTGTAAAATAGACAGTAACAGGGACTTCTGCAATTTTCGAGCATTTCAACATCTGATAGTTACAGATGTACTTATGGTACAATAAGACGTGGGAAGTCTGTTTCAACAGAACTTGAAACTATATAACAAAACAAATGCACATGTATATATATATATATATATATGTAAGTATTTTATAGTTGTTATACATAACCTCTTTCATATATCTTACCAAAATTTGAATAATATACGTTAAGATACTAAACTATTAGTTATAATTAGTAAGAAAAACATGTTGATATAAACGAACATTTGATTTGTCAATAAGTGGTTATACTTATTGATATTGCATGTTTTTATTGACTTTTGTTGATTGATTATAAAATATTTTCTGTACTGAATGTTGCTTAATGTTGAACTTCATAAATATCCTAGTTCAGTTATTCATATTTTGCAATAACACAAAAAATTGATAAATAAAGTTCGATGACGAAGAACCCACTTTGAGACTAATAATGGCTGGAGACGGCCATTCAAGCCGTCTCCAGCCATGATAAATAAAGTATTAAAAGTAATATAGTAATAAGGATGTCATGTTTATTATTTTATTTATCCTATAATGTGGCCCCGGCATGGCCTGGTGGTTAGGGTGCTCGACTCGCAATCTGCGGGTGGCGGGTTCGAATCCCCGTCCCACCAAACATGCTCGCCCTTTCGGTCGTGGGGGCGTTATAATGTGACGGTCAATCCCATTATTCGTTGGTAAAAGAGTAGCCCAAGAGTTGGCGGTGGGTGGTGATGACTAGCTGCCTTCCCTCTAGTCTTACACTGCTAAATTAGGGACGGCTAGCGCAGATAGTCCTCGTGTAGCTTTGCGCGAAACTCAAAATAAACAAACAAAGAATCTCCGAAAATCATCTTTACCCTGCGTATCTTAAACAACAGCTGGATATTTTGAAAAGCTGTCACAAAATGTTATAGAAACGAATAATAAAACTGTAGACAATTCCGAAACGACACATTGCTGCAAAGCAACCATCAGAAACGGAAATATGAAACGTAAATATAATGAATGTATTGTAAATATTGTATTATATAACTTAGCGATAATAATTAGTTTTAGATCAACACATGGTAACAGCAATTTATTATAATAATACTCAGTTTTTATCTGTCTTAAAAATGCTCGCGCGCCGTACTATCTAACTACGCATGCCCGTGAATTTCATTCCAACGGATCTAAACAAAAGGCGGATTTAAGTATACTTTAGTGGATATTTTGTACAACAACATATTAATAGCTTATCAAAGTTTTATAAAGGTCTAACGTTAGATCATAGAATAACATTATAAGTTTATTTATTGATGGTATTAAGTGCAGTAAAGTTTAGCCCTAACTAAACTAAAGCAAAAAATCTACACAAGCTACAGTGTTAATTTTTCTCTTTATCGAATATAGGCCGTACTTAATAAAGTCTTAACTAACGTTAGGCTTAAGACAAGAGGACTTACAGATTTCGGTGTCTGCAAATAGAATTCTTTTGTATTATTCTATTAATCCTGTATTTAAAGACGTAATGTTGCAATAAAGGTATTAATTTGATCACAGATGTTATGCTGATCTCTGCTGGTTTACATGATTTCTCATACAATATTGTTTGTTAGATATAGAACAGTAACCGTTGTTCGAAATGAGCTGCTTTAATGTTGAATTATTAAAAAAAAACCTGATATATTTGTAATGCTAAGCCGTTACTAATTATATTATATTATATTATTATTATTGAGCCAGAACAGGTTTCGCATAAATTCCTACGTGCAAAGTTTTTTATTAATCTACAAAATATGTGAAAAAATTCGGAATTGATATATTCTAAACGCAGCTCTTCCTTATATTTTTATTTGTAGCGTTCATGCCACTGTCGTACTTAGAATAGTAATACCCTCTTTTCTACCAGTTATAAAATAGATCATAAATAAACTGTTAACCCTAGCAGGTTTTTGTCGTATTTTAACTTGTTTTTTTTCTGGGAATTTAAGGATCTCTTCAACCGTTTATTGCTTGGAAATGTCGTATTCTTCTCATGACTAAATTATTAGGCTTGCCAGTAAAACCGATTCGGAATATCTTAGTATTAAAGGAAGCTAGCTAAGAATTTAAATATTGAAGGCGAGAACCATTAAAGAAAAATGGTGACCTAAAAGGTGATCTTAAAAGCTCTTGGAATACAGTAAATCTGTATAAGCGGTACGTCTTTATGGAAAAAAAAGGAAATATTATGCACCCTCATTATAGCTGTAGAGAAAGACTAATACTTCACTTTTTCAACAAACCGGAAATACTTATTGTAAGCTATCAAACACCTCCTCAAAATTTCTTTTTTTTTTGTTATTTTACTGAGGCAAAACTGTTGTTGGAATGTCCGTTAGACACATTGTTTTACATTATGAACAGTTTTAAAAGTTATTTATAAGATTACACTGTTTCGAATGATTCAATGTTCCTCGAAAAAAAGTTGCCTTCGATAATCATCGATCATTATCATCACTGCCTATGTTTTACAGATTAGTTAAAAATACATCTATTTGAAAGTCGAACAAACTTCTGTACTTTTCTTGGTTTGATTTTTATCAACAGAGTAGTTTTAAGACGATTAATTTATATGGTTTATTATGTTTATCGGTTTATCAAATTATTATTTCAAAAAACTCGTTTATCATAAAAGTTGGTTACTTTTTTATTGCTATGTACGTGTTCTTCGTTGGGATTGAATTGATTTGTTTTTGTTTGTTTTTCAAGGGTTTATATATTGCTTAATTTTATGTATTTCAGAGACGTCTCTATGAATATATATTTTTACATTTTATAGGGTAAACGTAAACTATTTTATCTTTGAAGATAAAAAAAATGGGTGATGCGTGTGGAGTTTTTTGGTTAATTCACAAAGCAGACTGATATATGAATACAGAGATGACACATCTGATGACAGAGAATTAACCTACCGGAATTTACTGTCAACATTGTGCGAATAAAGCCTAAGTACAACTTTTTACTCATCTTCAACGTATTTATTCACGAAATATCTGCAATTCAGAAGAGCATAGTTAATCATTAGAAACGTCTAGGATGACGAACGCTCTGCATCTGAGCCATCACGATATAAATCAAGAGACCGCTAAACCTGTGTATAACGTTTAGGCCTTAAAATATTTTTTTCGTGAGGCTACAGAAAAATCTAACAAAGAATAATTCAAAGACGACTGATATGAATCAGTTTATCTTATAACCTATCGACTCTTCTAGTCCTGTCTGGGATTTTAATACTTCTAAGGTTTATTCTGTTTGGAATGTTAGTGTAATTTAGAATAAATCCTTTATACTCCTGTTTCGGATGTTAATCTACTTTGCATCATTGGATCTCTTTTATATTTGATCTTAACGTGTAAGATGTAGACTAATTTTGATAGGTTTCGTTTTTGTTTTATTTTATTTTAGGTTATTTTAAATACTTGATAAATCAAGTTTAGCAACAGTCAACTCGTCGTTTGTCACGATTATTTGTTTCTTACTCTATTTAAAGTTCGTATCTTAATAAAATAATCATGATACTGGGTTAGTAAGTCAGCTCATTATATAATTCGGTCAAATATATGTTGTTTTTAACTATTGAAAATTCTCTATATCTGTATTTCACGCAAGTACGAAAGGCCTACTTGCATGTACCTCATTCAATAAACTGAATACAAAAAATATTGGAAATTGCATAGAATTAAACAATTCAAACTGTAGAAACAAATTGTTTGTCTAGAAATTATTAATGTCTATTTGTGAATGTGTTGAAACTCTTTTTGGAACGTTTTGTCACATGTCAAGTATTGTTACATGGAAATTTTACATGTTATGCACTTTTATGGAAACAAATAAAAAGGTAATTAAATGATGCTCCCCCAGTGGCACAGCGGCATGTCTGTGGACTTACAACACTAGATTCCGGATTTCGATATTCGTGGTGGGCAGAGCACAGATAGCCCATTGTTTAGCTTTGTGCTTAATTACAAACAAACAGACAAATAAACAAACGATTGAACGATCCGTTTTCCTTTCAGTTTTAAGCCACTTGGACTGGAGATTTTTCTTTAAGGACTCAATAAATTTTTAACGTTAGCTGACCTATAACCACGCGCGTTATTGTTTCAACTAATAACCATCAGTTGTACATATCATAACTATTCTACACCACGAGAAATATGTAAATAGTTCACTTCATCCAGTATTTACTAAGAAAAATCTAGCACTATCGCAACTTTATATCTAATATTGATGTATTCTGTGGTTTAAGTTGCACTTATCGACATTACAGTCTCCAGTACAACCTTGACAAACTTGTACAATATCTCAGTTAGTTATATCCGAAGATTAAGTAGACGAAACGAACTATAGGCTCCAGTGGCACAGCGGTATGTCTGCGGACCTAGAATGCTAGAAACCGGGTTTCGATACCCGTGGTGGGCAAAGCACAGATAGCCCATTGCGTAGCTTTGTGCTTAACTTCAAAATACAAACGAACTATACATTGTGACTTCTGTCTTATTTAACAAGAGGGAATCTTCAATAGCCGCGGCTGTAATTAGATCTGAAATCGGTCAGGAGATGGAGCCATGAGCTAAGAGTTTGTACATGAAAAAAAAAACACGTGATCGTTTTATGTAAAAACTCAGAATATAGATTGAAAACGGTAGATATGTAATCTGTTATTAAAATAAAGCAAAATTTAGCTTTCTCATTTAAAAACGCAATTAATGCCGACATGTCAAACATATTACCTTTTCAATACTTTCTGACCTATAGTATATATATAATCTTCGAATTCAAGTTGAGGTTTTTGATCCCCCAAGTATTTGGTCCCATATGATCCACTTTCTGTTGATCCAGTTTTGTCTAAATTTAGTATATTGTAAAACGGCCTTAATCCCAACTATTCCGCTATTTCCGTAAGCCAAGAATTTTTACATCCGTTTGGTTGATCCAGTAAGCAACCATACGAGATGTCTGTTACAGGGATTCGAACTCGCGAGTTGAGCGACCCTAACCACTAGACCATTCCAGACCAACTCTTATCGTAAGGAGGAAAAATTCATTTAATTTCTACTTCACTTTCGTATTGACTACAAGGTTACTAAGGCTATCTGCTGTTGTCCCTACTTTTTTGATTACCGACCAGTGGTAATGCCACCCACCATCCACGTTAAGGGGTTAACTGTTATTCATATAACGCACCCACAGCTTATAGTGCGGGAGTATTTTGTAGGATAGCACAGATTCGCGGGTCCATAGTTCAGAACTCTACCACATCAACAACTAAAGACTAAATTCAACCTTAAACCTTTGCCTTTCATGTTATATGGTAAAAAACAAAACTTATAGTCCGATTTCTGGGGCTCATCTTCCAAAAGATCGCGTACTGATCTGTACTGGATGACTTAAAGCAACGTTATATTACATCAATAAAAAGTATAATTTATGGACTCAAAGCAACATTATATTACATCAATGAAAAGTATAATTTATGGAATCAAAGCAACGTTATATTACATCAATCAAAACTATAATTTATGGACTCAAAGCAACATTGTATTACATCAATGAAAAGTATAATTTATGGACTCAAAGCAACGTTATATTACATCAATCAAAACTATAATTTATGGACTCAAAGCAACATTGTATTACATC
>NW_013667913.1:190003-192762 GCF_000517525.1 Limulus polyphemus
AGCAACATTGTATTACATCAATGAAAAGTATAATTTATGGACTCAAAGCAACGTTATATTACATCAATCAAAACTATAATTTATGGACTCAAAGCAACATTGTATTACATCAATGAAAAGTATAATTTATGGACTCAAAGCAACGTTATATTACATCAATCAAAACTATAATTTATGGACTCAGGCTGGTGGGATATTCTTTTTTAAATGTTTTTCCTATTTGTATCATAGATTTTACTAGACTATCATTTATAATACCGCGAAACAAACAGTTCTTTTTTGTTTATTGGATTTTGTGCGAAGCTAATTTGAATGAATAGACTACAGTGTAAGTAGATAGTTAACACCTCTCACCGTTTGGCCGAATGGTAGTATTTGACTGTCACTCTTATAACAAACTCACCGCCTCAAAGTACTTATCGAGATTTTGTTTAGAGGAACCTCAGCTCCGGCACGATAATCATTGGGCCACGCCCAGCTGGACACTGATAGTAACATTTTATATTTGGGTTACTACAGCATGTATAACATATATATAATTTCACAATAGTGTATAAAACATTTACTGGTTAACCGTAATATTAAAATAACTATGGTTGAGGTTGCGTGCTCGGTATAAGTTCACACGAAAGTTACTTTTTTCGTTTGCTATTTTAGACCCAGCGTATTTCAGTATCTCCTGTCAAACTTTATAACACAAGATATAGATGGTTAAACCAAAGGTAAAATGAGTAGAAATGCACTATAAATCATACTTGTCGCAAGTTCTCGAGATTTATGAAGACAGTTGTTATGCAACACAAATGAGCCAATGTATTTACATACCTTAACCATCATCTTTCCAGATGTTCTTCGCTTAGAAACAGTATAAACAAATTGTGTTTTATATTCGAAGCTGTGAGCAGAGCTATTTGCATAATCAGATGACAAATATATTTTTCGTACTCCTAAATTATACTCCACTGAACGAGTCCATATATAATTTGGAAACGTATTTGAATTTCTTGAGTTTTATCAACATTTGACGCCCTTGTAATATCATGAATTTGTATTATAAAGCTTTTATGCTACGAAATTTAGTTATTATTGTTTTTCTCTTGAAAAGAAGATGAAACTCTTTTGAAATTCATTTAACACTCAAAGTACACTTTTTAAAATTGAACACCTGCGTTCTTTAGGACTATGTGCCCCAATGTTTAATAAAGTACTAAGTGTTTGTTCACATCCACCCCTTGTGTTTAGGTCACACATTTTGCTTCCATGTGTTCAAACATTTAAACGTATTCAGTTTGTCACTTCTAACATCCACCTCATGTGTTTAGTTCACCCACTTCGCTTCCACGTGTCTCTGTTCACATATATATGGTTATTTATAAACACTTGATGAAAAAAAAAATCAGCAAAACGCAGACTTTCAGTTGCAAGTACTGAAATGATGTATACCTAAACTTTTTATGATTCTTTTTTTATAATCTACTAGCTGGAGTACCACAGCATTGGTGTACTATATTGGTTACTAGCTGAAGTACCATAGCATTGGTGTACTATATTGGTTACTAGCTGGAGTACCACAGCATTGGTGTACTATATTGGTTACTAGCTGGAGTACCACAGCATTGGTGTACTATATTGGTTACTAGCTGAAGTACCACAGCATTGGTGTACTATATTGGTTACTACTGGAGTACCACAGCATTGGTGTACTATATTGGTTACTAACTGGAGTACCACAGCATTGGTGTACTATATTGGTTACTAGCTGGAGTACCACAGCATTGGTGTACTATATTGGTTACTAACTGGAGTACCACAGCATTGGTGTACTATATTGGTTACTAGCTGGAGTACCACAGCATTGGTGTACTATATTGGTTACTAGCTGGAGTACCACAGCATTGGTGTACTATATTTGTTACTAACTGGAGTACCACAGCATTGGTGAACTATATTGGTTACTAGCTGGAGTAATATATTGGTTACTAGCTGGAGTACCACAGCATTGGTGTACTATATTGGTTATTAGCTGGAGTACCACAGCATTGGTGTACTATATTGGTTACTAACTGGAGTACCACAGCATTGGTGTACTATATTGGTTACTAACTGGAGTACCACAGCATTGGTGTACTATATTGGTTACTAACTGGAGTACCACAGCATTGGTGTACTATATTGGTTACTAACTGGAGTACCACAGCATTGAAGTACTATGTTGGTTACTAACTGGAGTTCCACAGCATTGGTGTACTATATTGATTACTAACTGGAGTACCACAGCATTAAAGTACTATTTTGGTTACTAGCTGGAGTACCACAACATTGGTGTACTATATTGGTTACTAGCTAGAGTACCACAACATTGGTGTACTATATTGATTGCTAACTGGAGTACCACAGCAATGGTGTACTATATTGGTTACTAGCTGGAGTACCACAGCATTGGTGAACCATGTTGGTTACTAACTGCAGTACCACAGCATTGGTGTACTATATTGGTTACTAGCTGGAGTACCACAGCATTGGTGTACTATACTGGTTCCTAAGTGGAGTACCACAGCAGTGGTGTACTATATTGGTTACTAGCTGGAGTACCACAACATTGGTGTACTATATTGATTGCTAACTGGAGTACCACAGCAATGGTGTACTATATTTGTTACTAGCTGCAGTACCACAGCATCGGTGTACTATGTTGGTTACTAGCTGCAGTACCACAGCATCGGTGTACTATGTCAGTTAATAGCTGGAGTAACACAGCA
>NW_013667913.1:193762-196827 GCF_000517525.1 Limulus polyphemus
AGTAACACAGCATTAGTGTGTTATGTTGGTTACTAGCTGGAGCACCACAGCAATGGTCTGTTATATTGGTTACTAGCTGGAGTACCACAGCATTGGTATACTATATTGGTTACTAACTGGAGTACCACAGCAATGGTGTACTATGTTAGTTAATAGCTGGAGTAACACAGCATTAGTGTATTATGTTGGTTACTAGCTGGAGTACCACAGTATTGGTTACAAGCTGGAGTATCCGTCCGTTGAACAGGTGAAATAAAAACAAAGGATAGGAAATTGTGCGTCTATTTT
This sequence comes from Limulus polyphemus, assembly GCF_000517525.1. NCBI lineage: Eukaryota > Metazoa > Arthropoda > Merostomata > Xiphosura > Limulidae > Limulus > Limulus polyphemus. Next base: position 194,051 of record NW_013667913.1, read on the forward strand.
ATTCTTCTTAACATAATAAACATTAAAAGTGTAATAAAAATATATAAAGATACCAATTACGAAAAGAAAGGCATACTGTTTTCAATAATTCTATCATGTCATTCTGTATCACTGTGTCATGTTTGGTGCTGATTAATCAAGAAATATGGAAACGTATAAGGAACAGATACACACATACATATTTACGTTTATTTATATAGATACACACATATATTTACGTTTATTTATATAGATACACACATATATTGACCTTTATCTATATAGATGCACACAGATGTTGGAGTTTATTTAAATAGATTTTTCTTCTTGCTTGTAACTTCATGCATAATTGTTACGTGTGCGCTTTATATGCAAAGGGTCTCGCATAAGCTTTAGCCTAAATGTTTTTGAGCATTATTATGATTCAAGCCTACCTGGAAGAAATGACCATTTTGTAATACAAACACACAAATATATATTTATACAAGCATATATTTGTGTGGGTGGTATTATATACTCATTTCTTCAAGGTAGGCCTGAATAACTCGTTATCTAAACAGTGGAAATGGTTTAGACTTGGTTTATTTAGATTTTCAAGAAGCTTTTGATATAGTACCACACAAAAGATTAGCTAAGAAAATGGTGTCGGTAGGGCTTTGGAAAAACTAATTGAATTGTAAAGTGGTTGGAACAGAGAAAGCAAAAGATTGTTACTAATGAAGCTCGCTCAAGTTAAACACTTGCTACTAGTGGAGTGTCTCAGTGGTCAGAATGGCCGATCTCAGAAAGACATACTCTCTACGTTCTTTGGTCACTTGCCCGGGGTCGAGGAATTTCGGAACCGCACCCAAACTTCACACAGAAAATATTATACACATCGATTGATTTATTTAGCATCGAGCTGATAACCAACTTGTTGAAACAATCCTGACATAAAATTTTATCCCTGATCAGACTGAATGTATTTAGCCAAGCCAACAAAAGTAAAGAAATTGATCAAAGCCTTAGAATTTTTTTGGGCTGAAATGTTTCTCGAAGGAATAGCTTCAGGGAATCGAGTGGATGCACACATGATAGTTAACAAATACTGACTTCCCGAACGAGTTTTTGGTAAAGGTCTAACACAATCAACAATCCCACGACTGAAGTGTTTTTGGAAAGCTGGGATAGATTTCAAAGGAGCAACAGAAATTTTATGGTTAGATTTTCCGACCAACTGACAGGTATGACAGCTTGCCTAATTTTTGGCCAAAAGAAATGTCTCATAATTTTGTCATATGTCTTATTGACACCTAAATAACCTCCCAAGTGGAGTTCATGGGCAACCTTCAATATTTCAAAACGATATGCTTTGGGAACAACGATTTCGTAAACAGTAGCCCAGTCCTCTGAAGCTGGCACACTGGTGGTATTCATTTCTTCATAAGCACACCATTTTTAAAAAAATAACCATTTGGAACTTTCTTCAGTTCATCTTTTGGGAGTGCGTGTTTAAATAGTGAAGAGATCTGCAGATCTTTTTCTTGCTCAGCGATCAGTTTACTTTTAGTAAATGGAACTTTACCAAGTGAATCAGATCCCTCACGTCCATCGTTGCCCCTCACCGAGGTATTGTCAGTAGGACAATCATCCACAATATTCCCCTCTGTTCCCAAAAATGTTTGAGACAAATCTATAACGTCGTCCTCTGAATCCATGTCTATCATTTCTTCTTGGCTTAATTTCTTAGCCTGAGCTTGAGTCACAGCACACGAGGGAAATACATTGGGATTCTCCTCAATTACAACATCATCTTTAGATGATACAGTGATCGGGTCACTAACCATTTTAGGTTCGGCAACAACTTTTTCTCCAGCTAAATCGTTTCCCAACAACAAGAACACACCCTTAATTGGTAGAGTAGGTCTTACTCCAACCACAACTAGTCCAGAACTTAGGTCTGATACTAAATAAATGTTATGAAGAAGAACATTAACAAATCCACCCTCAATACTTTGAGCAATAACAGACTCACCAGCGTCAGAACTCGAATATTAAGGCAATATACCTTCTATCAACGATGACAGAGTCACCCTAGAATCACGTACAATACGTATGGGTATGGGATTGCCAGTGTCATTTGTCAAAGACACAGAACCAACAGACACAAAAGGACTAAGTTCCTCCCTGATTACATCAACCTTTGTATCAGTGGGCAAATCAACAACATCTGGTTATTGGGTGACACAGAAGCACTGGGTGTTGCCTCCCTTTCTTTTTTCTTCTTCAAAGACCAACCAACAATAGGACATAAAATGACCAGTTTTTTTACAAAAATGGCAGACAGGCTTTGATTGTTTTAAAGAAGTTTTATCCTGATTGTCAAAAGATTTCGAACTAGAGGAGCTGGATTTTTTAGATGAATCCTCAACTTTAGTGGATTGAACAGGTTTTTGTTGAGATGGTAGGAATTTCTTTTTATGAAAAATGGTTTTATGTGTTAAAGTGTAGTCATCGGAAAGAGCGATTACTTCTTGTAGTGTTTCAATTTTATTTTCATCCAAGTAAGTTTTGAGGTCGTCACGTGCACAACGTTTAAATTTCTCAATTAGACATAATTGTTATAGTTTGTCAAAACTGTTGCCCATATGCATAGAATTACACCATCGATCAAAATAAACCTCCTTTTGTGGGCAAATTCCATATAAGTTTGATTATCTTGCTTGCGATAACCTCTAAACTTTTTGCGATAAGCTTCCGGTACTAACTCGTATGCTTTGAGAATAGTTGTTTTAATCTTATCATAATTCGTACAATCT
>NW_013667914.1:0-1310 GCF_000517525.1 Limulus polyphemus
ATATATGATTACTCCACATGTACTTGCTATATAATTACTCCACATATACTTGCTATATGATTACTCCACATATACTTGCTATATGATTACTCCACATATACTTGCTATATGATTACTCCATATCTGTCTCCTGATGAGTCGGCGGTAAATTTAAGGTCTGACAACGTTAAAAGTTAGGGTTCAATTTCCCGCGATGGACACAGTGCAGATAGCACACGTGTAGCTTTGCGCTAAAACAAACAACTAAATAGTCTACATCTACATTACATCCTATTACCACACTTAAACATTAAATCGTATCACCCCAAGTATATGTTACTATCTTGTTATAACATATAAACAGCAATGTTATCATTTCTCAAGTATGCTGTTACCTTAGCGCTTCAAATATAAAAAAAAACACACGGTATTCTTACCTTGAAACGCACACAGTTATCCCATTACAAGCCAAGAAAACAACGATTTAGTTATTAATTTCGTTTTTTTTTGCCAAAACGTGAACTCATGTGGAGAAAAGATGACGTAGAGGCTTAATCGATTCTTTGCTGCACCAGACTAGTTTCGCCGAACTTACAGCTCGTCAGCGTTGCTTGGAAGAATGAAGCAAATAAATAAAGTAGAAGGCAGCCCAATGTTCTGTCGGAACATGTAGTATGTTCCGCCATCAATCAAACTTTTCCTTATGCTTATTAATCGTTGTTTGCCTAACTATTATTAAAGTAGGCCTAATATAGTGGTAGAATTTAAGCTGCTTGTTTGGACATAAAGCACTTCAGATTATTAGTGGTTAGTAAAGGATTATATTATTAATGGTGAGTAAAGAACTATATTATTACAGGTGAATACAGGACTATATTATTAGTTTTGAGTAATATTATTAATGGTGAGTAAAGGACTATATTATTAGTAGTAAGTAAAGGACTATATTATTGATGGTGAATAAAGGACTATATTATTAGCGGTAATACAAGGACTATATTATTAGCGATGGATAAAGGACTATATTATTAGCGGTAAGACAAGGACTATATTATTAGTAGTGAGTAAAGGAGTATATTATTAATGGTAAGGCAAGGACTACATTATTAGCAGTGAATAAAGGACTATATTATTGATGGTGAGTAAAGGACTATATTATTGATGGTGAGTAAAGGACTATATTATTGGTGGTGAGTAAAGGACTGTACTATTAGCGGTAAGGCAAGGACTATATCATTAGCGGCGAATAAAGGACTATATTATTGATGGTGAGTAAAGGACTATATTATTAGTAGTGAGTAAAGGACTATATTATTAATGGTAAGGCAAGG